>NC_030684.2:142804415-142935867 GCF_000004195.4 Xenopus tropicalis
TGTGCGGAGGGGGGGGATACACAGTCAGTCCCTCCCAGTGCAGTAGGTACAGTGGGTTCCCTGGGTATCTGGGGTAGGTACTTTCTGTGCGGGGGGGGGGGGGGATACACAGTCAGTCCCTCCCAGTGCAGTAGGTACAGTGGGTTCCCTGGGTATCTGGGGTAGGTACTTTCTGTGCAGGGGGGGGATACACAGTCAGTCCCTCCCAGTGCAGTAGGTACAGTGGGTTCCCTGGGTATCTGGGGTAGGTACTTTCTGTGCGGGGGGGGGGGGGGATACACAGTCAGTCCCTCCCAGTGCAGTAGGTACAGTGGGTTCCCTGGGTATCTGGGGTAGTACTTTCTGTGCAGGGGGGGGATACACAGTCAGTCCCTCCCAGTGCAGTAGGTTACAGTGGGTTCCCTGGGTATCTGGGGTAGGTACTTTCTGTGCAGGGGGGGATACACAGTCAGTCCCTCCCAGTGCAGTAGGTTACAGTGGGTTCCCTGGGTATCTGGGGTAGGTACTTTCTGTGCAGGGGGGGGGGATACACAGTCAGTCCCTCCCAGTGCAGTAGGTACAGTGGGTTCCCTGGGTATCTGCGGGTAGGTACTTTCTGTGGGCAGGGGGGGGATACACAGTCAGTCCCTCCCAGTGCAGTAGGTACAGTGGGGTTCCCTGGGTATCTGGGGTAGGTACTTTCTGTGCAGGGGGGGGGGGATACACAGTCAGTCCCTCCCAGTGCAGTAGGTACAGTGGGTTCCCTGGGTATCTGGGGTAGGTACTTTCTGTGCAGGGGGGGGGGATACACAGTCAGTCCCTCCCAGTGCAGTAGGTACAGTGGGTTCCCTGGGTATCTGGGGTAGGTACTTTCTGTGCAGGGGGGGGGGGGATACACAGGTCAGTCCCTCCCAGTGCAGTAGGTACAGTGGGTTCCCTGGGTATCTGGGGTAGGTACTTTCTGTGCAGGGGGGGGGATACACAGTCAGTCCCTCCCAGTGCAGTAGGTACAGTGGGTTCCCTGGGGTATCTGGGGTAGGTACTTTCTGTGCAGGGGGGGGAATACACCAGTCAGTCCTCCAGTGCAGTAGGTACAGTGGGTTCCCTGGGTATCTGGGGTAGGTACTTTCTGTGCAGGGGGGGATACACAGTCAGTCCCCTCCCAGTGCAGTAGTACAGTGGGTTCCCTGGGTATCTGGGGTAGGTACTTTCTGTGCAGGGGGGGGAACACAGTCAGTCCCCTCCCAGTGCAGTAGGTACAGTGGGTTCCCTGGGTATCTGGGGGGTAGGTACTTTCTGTGCAGGGGGGAGGGATACACAGTCAGTCCCCTCCCAGTGCAGTAGGTACAGTGGGTTCCCCTGGGTATCTGGGGTAGGTACTTTCTGTGCAGGGGGGGGGGGATACACAGTCAGTCCCTCCCCCAGTGCAGTAGGTACAGTGGGTTCCCTGGGTATCTGGGGTAGGTACTTTCTGTGCAGGGGGGGGGGGATACACAGTCAGTCCCTCCCAGTGCAGTAGGTACAGTGGGTTCCCTGGGTATCTGGGGTAGGTACTTTCTGTGCGGGGCGGGGGGATACACAGTCAGTCCCTCCCAGTGCAGTAGGTACAGTGGGTTCCCTGGGTATCTGGGGTAGGTACTTTCTGTGCAGGGGGGGGGGATACACAGTCAGTCCCTCCCAGTGCAGTAGGTACAGTGGTTCCTGGGTATCTGGGGTAGGTACTTTTCTGTGCAGGGGGGGGGGATACACAGTCAGTCCCTCCAGTGCAGTAGGGTACAGTGGGTTCCCTGGGTATCTGGGGTAGGTACTTTCTGTGCAGGGGGGGGGGATACACAGTCAGTCCTCCCAGTGCAGTAGGTACAGTGGGTTCCCTGGGGTATCTGGGGTAGGTACTTTCTGTGCAGGGGGGGGGGGATTACACAGTCAGTCCCTCCCAGTGCAGTAGGTACAGTGGGTTCCCTGAGGTATCTGGGGTAGGTACTTACTGTGCAGGGGGGGGATACACAGTCAGTCCCTCCCAGTGCAGTAGGTACAGTGGGTTCCCTGGGTATCTGGGGTAGGTACTTTCTGTGCGGGGGGGGGGGGATTACACAGTCAGTCCCTCCCAGTGCAGTAGGTACAGTGGGTTCCCTGGGTATCTGGCGGTAGTACTTTCTGTGCAGCGGGGGGGGGGATACACAGTCAGTCCCTCCCAGTGCAGTAGGTACAGTGGGTTCCCTGGGTATCTGGGGTAGGTACTTTCTGTGCAGGAGGGGGGGATACACAGTCAGTCCCTCCCAGTGCAGTAGGTACAGTGGGTTCCCTGGGTATCTGGGGTAGGTACTTTCTGTGCAGGGGGGGGATACACAGTCAGTCCCTCCAGCTGCAGTAGGTACAGTGGGTTCCCTGGGTATCTGGGGTAGGTACTTTCTGTGCAGGGGGGGGGATACACAGTCAGTCCCTCCCAGTGCAGTAGGTACAGTGGGTTCCCTGGGTATCTGGGGTAGGTACTTTCTGTGCAGGGGGGGGATACAAGTGAAATTACTCTCACGTACATGTGAGTGATATCTGTGGATACTTTTCTGTTTATAAGTGCTTGTGCCTAAATGCCCTGTGTTCCCCCCTCCCAGTATCTCAGATCTTCACGATCTCTTTACATTCAGGTCACAGCATTTTCCGCTCTGCCTGTTACAGTAACAGAACCATTTCGTTCAAAGTGTCATCCTCTTGTTTTTTATTTGGATCAGACTTGTGCGCTTGAAATGGGCAGTAACATTTATTCTGCACTAATACCCCCCCTAATAAAGAGGGAATATTTCAACTCAGTGTCAGAGCCTCTGTGGGAAATGTTGTTATTGCTCAGAGCCTGCGCCAAATCCCGCTTTTATTCTCCTGAAAATTGCAGGAAAAAACCACTTACAATGGCCTTGAGGCATTTTATTTAATCTTATCCCTTCTTATAATGTTGTGTAAGGATCCCTGAAATGAACCGAGGCGGCAGGGCTACGGCTACAATCACAGCCAGGCAGGATTAGATAGGGGAGCATTTATATACATGGTCTGTTTTGTGATGATTTAGTAGCAATAGTGTAACACTAATACAATAATCCCGAAAAGATTTAGCTGGTTAATGAGCTTCAACAAATACTTTATGCACTCGCCCCAAATCCCCCCCTAACTGGCCTTCAGGCTGGGCCCCCTTAGCCCATAACAAGGTTACAGATATATAGAAACATTGGGGTAACAGTCACCCTGCTATAGTTCCAGGGGTACCCAGGGCACAAATAAGCACTCACCCCAAATCCCCCCCTAACTAGCCTTCAGGCTGGGCCCCCTTAGCCCATAACAAGGTTACAGATATATAGAAACATTGGGGTAACATTCACCCCGCTATAGTTCCAGGGGTACCCAGGGCACAAATAAGCACTCACCCCAAATCCCCCCCTAACTGGCCTTCAGGCTGGGCCCCCTTAGCCCATAACAAGGTTACAGATATATAGAAACATTGGGGTAACAGTCACCCCGCTATAGTTCCAGGGGTACCCAGGGCACAAGCACTCACCCCAAATCCCCCCCTAACTGGCCTTCAGGCTGGGCCCCCTTAGCCCATAACAAGGTTACAGATATATAGAAACACTGGGGTAACAGTCACCCCGCTATAGTTCCAGGGGTACCCAGGGCACAAATAAGCACTCACCCCAAATCCCCCCCTAACTGGCCTTCATGCTGGGCCCCCTTAGCCCATAACAAGGTTACAGATATATAGAAACATTGGGGTAACAGTCACCCTGCTATAGTTCCAGGGGTACCCAGGGCACAAATAAGCACTTACCCCAAATCCCCCCCTAACTGGCCTTCAGGCTGGGCCCCCTTAGCCCATAACAAGGTTACAGATATATAGAAACATTGGGGTAACAGTCACCCCGCTATAGTTCCAGGGGTACCCAGGGCACAAATAAGCACTCACCCCAAATCCCCCCCTAACTGGCCTTCAGGCTGGGCCCCCTTAGCCCATAACAAGGTTACAGATATATAGAAACATTGGGGTAACAGTCACCCCGCTATAGTTCCAGGGGGTACCCAGGGCACAAATAAGCACTCACCCCAAATCCCCCCCTAACTGGCCTTCAGGCTGGGCCCCCTTAGCCCATAACAAGGTTACAGATATATAGAAACATTGGGGTAACAGTCACCCCGCTATAGTTCCAGGGGTACCCAGGGCACAAATAAGCACTCACCCCAAATCCCCCCCTAACTGGCCTTCAAGCTGAGCCCCTTAGCCCATAACAAGGTTACAGATATATAGAAACATTGGGGTAACAGTCACCCCGCTATAGTTCCAGGGGTACCCAGGGCACAAATAAGCACTCACCCCAAATCCCCCCCTAACTGGCCTTCAGGCTGGGCTCCCTTAGCCCATAACAAGGTTACAGATATATAGAAACATTGGGGTAACAGTCACCCCGCTATAGTTCCAGGGGTACCCAGGGCACAAATAAGCACTCACCCCAAATCCCCCCCTAACTGGCCTTCAGGCTGGGCCCCTTAGCCCATAACAAGGTTACAGATATATAGAAACATTGGGGTAACAGTCACCCCGCTATAGTTCCAGGGGTACCCAGGGCACAAATAAGCACTCACCCCAAATCCCCCCCTAACTGGCCTTCAGGCTGGGCCCCCTTAGCCCATAACAAGGTTACAGATATATAGAAACATTGGGGTAACAGTCACCCCGCTATAGTTCCAGGGGTACCCAGGGCACAAACAAGCACTCACCCCAAATCCCCCCCTAACTGGCCTTCAGGCTGGGCCCCCTTAGCCCATAACAAGGTTACAGATATATAGAAACATTGGGGTAACAGTCACCCCGCTATAGTTCCAGGGGTACCCAGGGCACAAATAAGCCCTCACCCCAAATCCCCCCCTAAATGTCAGCTCACAAAAGCCAGAAAATCCTCGCCCTTCGTAGATAATATTATGAAATAATTACCACGTTTGATTACAAAACTGTTACTTTTCTTTTTACACAATCTTTAATAGTGTTGTGTTAGTTTCTCATTAGGGGTTCACATTTCATATTTTTCTATATCTTACAAGCTAAGTGCTCCTTATCCCTCCCACTCCCGTTGATAATGAGTGAAAAGGCCTCACGGAGCAGCAGTGTTAGTGTTAATCAGCCTTTCAGATAAAGAGTAATCGTTCCTATGGTTCTGGAAGGAGCAGAAGAGGGAAAGTATCGATGGCATTTTGTTGGGTGGAAACAAAGGAGTAGAACCTTCGCCCAATCCCAACTGGACCTGCTCTTATAGAAACTCAAGAGAAACATCAGTAGAGTTAAAAGGCAAGGGGTTTCATTGGCCGGGATCAGTCACATGATCCTATCATTGAGATACATCAATAGAAACATAAGTGAGACGTAAGTCGTATCCCGGAGTCAGAATCGACCCAATAGCCCTTAATGGTGAGTTCTGCCCGTTTATTCTTATTAACTGACCCTCCAACCAAAGCAAAAGTCTTTTATTCCCCCAAATACCAAGATATTTAAGCTTCACGTTGAACGTTACAAAAAGCTGGGCTGAAGTGGATAATTTGCCGTTTCATGCAGTACTCCTACACTCGGTGCTTGTATGGAGCGCGGGAGAGAGAGGGCGCCGCCGCGCTGTACAGTATTGGGATCCCACAGGGCCGCCTTTATTCCCCCAACTCGCTCAGAACAATCTCACACTAGAATTAGACCCGAGCAATTGTTTATAAAGCCTTTTATTTAGTTGCAAGGAAACTCGGAGTGCCCAGGCCTACGCCTCATCTGGTTGGCGAGCGCAGAATGGCGGGCGCTGCCTTAGCGACGGGGGGGCCCAAAACTGCCAATTAATTAGAATGCAGGTTCTGCAGAGGAATCGTGTTTTTGAGATTTATTATTCAGCATAATGATATCTTTTTACTTATATCGAGGCGTTTGCAGAATTATTCAGGCATGGCAGATAGAGCAAGGTGGGAAGGGTAGGGCACAATAAGGAGGGGAGAGCGAGATATAGGGCAAGATGGAGACAGTAGGGCAAGATGGAGACAGTAGGGCAAGATGGGGACAGTAGGGCAAGATGGAGACAGTAGGGCAAGATGGAGACAGTAGGGCAAGATGGAGACAGTAGGGCAAGATGGGGACAGTAGGGCAAGATGGGGACAGTAGGGCAAGATGGAGACAGTAGGGCAAGATGGAGACAGTAGGGCAAGAGGGGGACAGTAGGTCAAAATGGGGACAGTAGGACAAGATGGAGACAGTAGGACAAGATGGAGACAGTAGGGGCAAGATGGAGACTGTAGGGCAAGATGGAGACAGTAGGACAAAATGGAGACAGTAGGGCAAGATGGAGACAGTAGTACAAGATGGAGACAGTAGGACAAGATGGAGACAGTAGGGCAAGATGGAGACAGTAGGGCAAGATGAGACAGTAGGGCAAGATGGAGACAGTAGGGCAAGATGGAGACAGTAGGGCAAGATAGAGACAGTAGGGCAAGAGGGGGACAGTAGGTCCAAAATGGGACAGTAGGGACAAGATGGAGACAGTAGGACAAGATGGAGACAGTAGGCAAGATGGAGACTGTAGGGCAAGATGGAGACAGTAGGACAAGATGGAGACAGTAGGGAAATATGGAGACAGTAGGGCAAGATGGGGACAGTAGGGGCAAGATGGAGACAGTAGGGCAAGATGGAGACAGTAGGGCAAGATGGAGACAGTAGGGCAAGATGGAGACAGTAGGACAAGATGGAGACAGTAGGGCAAGATGGAGACAGTAGGGAAAGATGGAGACAGTAGGGCAAGATGGAGACAGTTAGGACAAGATGGAGACAGTAGGGGCAAGATGGAGACAGTAGGACAAGATGGAGACAGTAGGACAAGATGGAGACAGTAGGGCAAGATGGGGACAGTAGGGCAAGATGGGGACAGTAGGGCAAGATGGAGACAGTAGGACAAGATGGAGACAGTAGGGCAAGATGGAGACAGTAGGGCAAGATGGAGACAGTAGGGCAAGATGGGGACAGTAGGGCAAGAGGGAGACAGTAGGACAAGATGGAGACAGTAGGGCAAGATGGAGACAGTAGGCAAGATGGAGACAGTAGGGCAAGATGGAGACAGTAGGGCAGATGGGGACAGTAGGGCAAGAGGAGACAGTAGGACAAGATGGAGACAGTAGGGCAAGATGGAGACAGTAGGGCAAGATGGAGACAGTAGGGCAAGATGGAGACAGTAGGGCAAGATGGGGACAGTAGGGCAAGAGGGAGACAGTAGGACAAGATGGAGACAGTAGGGCAAGATGGAGACAGTAGGGCAAGATGGAGACAGTAGGGCAAGATGGAGACAGTAGGGCAAGATGGAGACAGTAGGGCAAGATGGAGACAGTAGGGCAAGATGGAGACAGTAGGGCAAGATGGAGACAGTAGGGCAAGATAAATTAAGGCAAGATGGAGAAAAGAGAGCAGAATGAGGACAGTAATGACAGATAGTGACAGCAGGACAAGATGTAGGAAAAGGTGATGTACCATGTTAGCCAGTCAAAATGTTACAGGGTAACCCTTTTGGAATAGAAAATAACAAAAGTGGTATAAAGGTGATACCTTATTGGCTAAGATAATCATAGCCAGCTTTAGAACATTCTAGTTCCTTTTTCAAGCTGATTACAAAAAAGGAACTAGAATGTTCTGAAAGCTGGCTATGATTATCTTAGCCAATAAGGTATCACCTTCATACCACGTTTGTTATTTTCTATTCCAAAAGGGTTACCCTGTAAACAGGACTAGGTGGTGACAGGAGCGCAAGATGGAGACTACTGGAAAAGATGGTGACCTTGACCAGAATTACAAATGGGCTTTTCCCAAGGTCACAAGACGCTGTGACAGCACTTTACTGTTTGTGATCCAGTCCCTGGACTACAACCCCTCCCTTGCTATTGGCCAACGCTCAGTATTGTGCCCAACCTTACTCTACCCCATTGCTATATATCAGGGCCATCACTATACGGTATAGATACACTTGCACACCCCGCCCACCCAGAGCAGCTGTACGAGATTGATATAGCACGAGCCGTAGCCAAGGGGCTAATTGCCCTGGCTCCCTATGGCCAGGTACGTCGCGGGCCCCTGTAAATGTTTTTTAATTATTATTATTTCCCGCTGTACCAGAAGCTGTTGCCAAACTGCCAAATGTCCTGTTCCCCTAGTATGGAAGTTCTTCATCTTGGGCATTATTCTTCCTTAATCTTTCCATCCCAATAACTTATCCCCCATGCATTTAGATGGAAAGCTCTGTGGGCCAGTAACTGCTTCGTGACTCAACTGCTACATCTTTGCACATCATCAATAACTGCCCCCCTCCCCATACCTGCCCCAGAGAGGGGACCTCAGAGACCACATAGGTCCCTAGAGGTGGTGGAAAAAGCAGGACTTCAAAGGGAGGGGTCTGAGAAAGAAACATCCGGATACTAAGAATAGCAAGGTATTAATATCTCCCAGGTCATGGTGGGAATCCCAGTGGGGTAGGGGTAACCTTCTGAGATGGAGCCCACCGCCGCTACCACATACATCTGTGCGAGAACTTCCCTGACAGAGAGCCATTAATTAGGGAGTGTTGATCTATAGGCAGTAGAGTGATTAATAGTAAAGAGCAACTCAACGGACTTGTAAGTCCCAGTGACAGCTCGTTACGGGCGGGGCAACGGCCACCGGGGATTAAGGTCGGGCAACTGGAGAAGCTTCAGATAACGAGTAGGATGAGACCGACTGACAGCCCAGCCCAGGAGTGACAGAAAGGGACTGACGGGCGCAGCAAGTTCCCAAAGAAAGTGAATGAGAGGAGAAGAACATTCCATGGAAAGTGACTGAGCACGTTCCACCACCATCACAGAGAGCAGTGACGTAGAGTAGGCAATGGGTCAGGCGGGATGAGGGAGCGAGCTCCAGTTTTATTGGATCCTTTGCATATAAGAAAAAAGAGTTCAGCATATAAAGAACCGCTGTATCCCCTGGCAGATAATTCCATGTTTCTACCCTTTCCGCTGCACAAATGTCCTTTTGTTGTAACCTCTACCTACATACAGCCCTGCCTTACTTATCCTATTACTAACTGCCAGCTGCTTTACAATTATATTTCTTTCAAACTGAACTGTTCTACTTGCTATTCTGTTGCTGTCTAGCTGAACTGTTTCATTTCTTTCTAACTGAACTGTTCTTCTTGCTATTCTGTTGCTGTCTAGCTGAACTGTTCTACTTGCTATTTTGTTACTGTCTAGCTGAACTTTTCTGTTTCCTATTCTATTTCTTTATAATGGAACTGTTTCATTTCTTTCTAACTGAACTGTTCTTCTTGCTATTCTGTTGCTGTCTATCTGAACTGTTCCATTTCTTTCTAACTGAACTGTTCTATTTGCTGTTCTGTTGCTGTCTATCTGAACTGTTTCTTTTCTTTCTAACTGAACTGTTCTACTTGCTATTCTGTTGCTGTCTAGCTGAACTTTTCTGTTTCCTATTCTACTTCTTTATAATGGAACTGTTCCATTTCTTTCTAACTGAACTGTTCTACTTGCTATTCTGTTGGTGTCTAGCTGAACTGTTTCATTTCTTTCCAACTGAACTGTTCTACTTGCTATTCTGTTGCTGTCTAGCTGAACTGTTTCATTTCTTTCCAACTGAACTGTTCTACTTGCTATTCTGTTGCTGTCTAGCTGAACTGTTTCATTTCTTTCCAACTGAACTGTTCTATTTGCTGTTCTGTTGCTGTCTATCTGAACTGTTCCATTTCTTTCTAGCTGAACTGTTCTACTTGCTAGTCTGTGGTTTTCTAGCTAAAATTTTTCATTTCCAATTCTTTCTTTGAAACTGAACTAACTGAACCTTTCTTTAGAACAGAACTATTTCATTTCTTTCAAACTGAACTGTCCTATTTGCTATTCTGTTGCTGTCTAGCTGAACTGTTTCATTTCTTTCCAACTGAACTGTTCTACTTGCTATTCTGTTGCTGTCTAGCTGAACTGTTTCATTTCTTTCTAACTGAGCAGTTCTATTTGCTTTCTATTTTTTTCAAACCGAACTGTTTTATTTGCTATTCCTTTGCTTTCTAGCTGAACTGTTCTGTTTCCTATTGTGCTTCTATTTCTTTCTAATGGAACTGTTTTATTCCCTGTCCTGTTTTCCTCTAACTGAACTGTTTTATTCTCTATTTTGTTATTGGAAATATTCAGAAAGGATTTTTTATTGGAAGATGTGGAATACCCCCTCTGATTCAGTGGTACTGGCTGATACATTAGATAGATACAAGAAGGAGTTGGGTGGGTATTTAGCAAGTGAGGCAAAACAGGGGTATGGGAGATAGCTGTTAGTTGCCCCAGGGACTGGTCCGATTGCCATCTTGGAGTCAGGAAGGAAATTTTTCCCCTCTGGGGCAAATTAGTGAGGCTTCACATGGGGTTTTTGCTTTCCTCTGGGGCAACTAGTAGTTAGGCAGGTTATATATAGGCATTATGGTTCAACGTGATGGTCTTTTTTCAACCCAACTTACTATGTTACTATATAACTGTCCTGTTACTGTAGTTTCTGACAAAGTATTTTTCATTCTAACTGGATTGTTCTAGTTCTACAATATATTTTTTCTGAAGGTACGGGATTTATAAACAGACCCTTGAATGCTTTGGGGTGGTATAGGGTTGCCCAACAGATCCCTATCCCTATATACTGGCCAATATATACTTTATTTATTCTATTTACATTCCAAAGCTGGGGGAGTAAAACGTCACTCAGTATTAAACACCGTGTATATATCCGGCCTATCGACGCGGCCGACCCCTCCGGCACACCGACCTACCTGCACCTCCCGCGCGTGATATGCGATGATCAGTCCCAAAAGGATAATTGATGATAAGCTTATAAGGCATTTCAAGGCCAGGGAAAACATGGAATCCTGCAAGGGAGAAAGAAGAAGGAATCAGAGAAGCCCAGCTCCAGAAATCCTGTATTCCCCACCCCTGCGATTGGTCTCTACCAGCTCAGCCAATGCCTTGTATTCATTAGAAGCTCTTATTCTCCAAGGAGGAATGATATGGTTCATTATGGAGAAAAACATGTATCCCTACAGCCCCTTCAGCCTCCTTGCCCAGAGCCCAAGAGCTTGTAATCAAGAAAGAACTTTTGGGGGTATCAATAACCGGCTACAGAAGTGCTTTGGGCAGTGACAAATATGGCCGCCGTCTCGCTGTAATTAGGTATTGTCAGGGGAGGGGAGAAGCTGGCTAATTGGGAAGTGACTGTGCCCGAATGTCTGTCTTTGTCTCGTTACCGTAATTCATAATTAGGCGAGGCCGGCTGTTTCCTGCAGGATGTGCAATTAGTAGCTTGAACACCACTGAACATGGTGAATTACTGAAAAGGGGACCTGTCACTTTAAGAAATAATTGCAAAATCTTGTTTATACTCCACTGTCTGGAACCCGATTCCCAGGCCCGCGTATGGGATACAAAAATGCAATGACGTCTAGAAAGTGCTGAATGGAAAATGAAAGTATGAAAAAGAGGTATAGGGGCGGGGCGGGCGATGTATGATTGACAGCACAGAGCTTTAAATACATTTATAACAGGTATGGAGGTTGGGTGCTTTGGGGTCCCTCGGGGTGGGGCTCATTCTTGCTGTGGGATTATGGGCCTGAAGGCAATGCATTAGGGCGTCACTTCGGGGGGTTGGGGATAAAATATGACTTTTATCTCCATACTCTCGGCTCATAACCGCGGTGTCCTGCCAATAGTTCTATTAGGAGCTGGCCGGCTCTTCCTGAGTGTCAGGCATAAAAATGGCAGTAATTAATTGTAATTAGATAGTGGCTTCTCTTTAGGATTAATGCCGCTCTCTGCTCAGCCGATTTAACCCGCCGGTGCCTGAGAGCTTGCAGGGAGGGGGCAGTGAGAGGCGAGCGGATCTTCTCCTGATATCCCCACCTACGGGTCGGCAATATCAGGAACATGTAGGCTAATTTGATCATTTGGCCCTGGGGCCAAACGATTGAATAATAATGGCGGCAATGGGGCAGTCGGTTCCGGATCCGACTAAATCTTTTAACCTGCCCGATCGATATCTGGCCAATTTCAGGGCAGATATCGGTCGGGCGGGTCCCTCGTTCCTGCCCCTACACGGGCCGATAAGCTGCCGAATCAGTCTAAGGGACCCATATCGTCAGCTACAATCGGCCCATGTATGGGGACCTTTACTGGGCCCCCTACACTCCTATGGCCCCCTTTGCAACTGCAGGGTCTGTTCCCTCTGTAGTTACACCCCTGGGGATTGCACAACTAGTACTATAAACACCAGTAATAAAGACATTACCAATGAAAACGTTGAATCTCTTTGGGTAGAAATTTCAGTAGGGCTGAAGGTCACAAAGAAAATGATCATTGGTGTATGATGCTATAAACCACCCCGTATAGATGAGGGGGATGAGTCCCAGCTACTTTTGCAAATGGAGGAGGCTTCAAAATTGGGTCAAGTTGTTATTATGGGGGACTTTAATTATCCGGACATTGACTGGGGTAATGGGGGGGGCTAAGTCAGAAAAAGCTAGTAGGTTTGTAAATATGCTAAATGACAACTTTTTATTTCAGGTGGTTCAAGAACCTACTCGGAATGAGTCTATTTTGGACCTGGTAATATCTAATAATACTGAACTTATCTCTAACATTTGTGTGGGTGAGCATTTGGGGAACAGTGATCACAACATGGTCTCCTTTGAGATAATGCTACAGAGACAGCTCTATAAGGGAGTAACTAAACGCTCAATTTTAGACGTGCAGACTTTGCCAGTATAAGGGCATCTCTGCAATGTGTCAACTGGGAAAGGCTTTTCATGGGGTTAGGCACAGAAGGAAAATGGAACATCTTTAAAACATTGCTTTGCAGGTATACGCAACAGTATATTCCCCTTGTAAGCAAGGAGAGGCATCGCAAAGCAAAACCCTTATGGCTGAATAAAAGTGTTAAGGTCGAGGTTGGTAATAAAAAACGTGCTTTTAAAGCATTCAAGTTAGCTGGGACAGCGGAAACTTTCATCAGGTACAAGGAAGCAAATAAAGCAGCAAAAAAGCTATCAGGCAGCTAAAATAGAGATGGAAAGGGATATTGCTGCTAGGAGTAAAAAGAATCCTAAATTATTTTTTAATTATGTGAATAGTAAAAAAATGAAGCAAGAAGGGGTGGGAACTTTATTATCACGGGGGGGTAAGTTGGTTGATGAGAACGGGGAAAAAGCTGAAATTTTGAACTCTTATTTTTCATCTGTCTATACATCTGAGGAGCCAGATAATGAAGGCTTCCCTTTTAATATGCCCAGTTCTAGTAATTTAGCTACTGACGCGTGGGTCACTCAGGAGGAAATTCAAAAGAGACTTGAACATGTAAAGGTAAACAAAGGTCCAGGGCCAGATGGGATTCATCCCAGGGTATTAAATGAGCTGAGCGCTGTGATTGCCAAACCTCTTCACTTAATTTTTCAGGATTCGTTGAGGTTTGGCATGGTGCCGAGAGACTGGCGGATTGCTAATGTGGTGCCGTTATTTAAACAGGGATCTCGTTCTCAGCCTGAAAACTATAGGCCTGTTAGTCTGACATCAGTAGTAGGAAAGCTTCTGGAAGGGGTAATAAGGGATAGGATAGTTGAATACATTGCAGTTCACAATACTATTAGTTTGTGCCACATGGTTTTATGCGTAACAGATCTTGCCAGACTAATTTAGTTGTCTTTTATGAGGAGGTGAGCAGGAACCTTGATGCTGGAATGGCAGTGGATGGGATCTACTTAGATTTTGCTAAAGCGTTTGATACAGTACCGCACAGAAGGTTAATGATCAAATTGAGGAATATTGGCCTAGAACATAATATTTGTAATTGGATAGAAAACTGGCTGAAGGATAGAGTACAAAGAGTGGGGGGAAATGGAACATTTTCTAATTGGACCAGTGTGGTTAGTGGGTACCGCAGGGGTCAGTCCTTGGGCCTTTGCTTTTTAACTTGTTTATTAATGACCTGGAGGGGGGCATAGACAGTACTGTTTCTATTTTTGCTGATGACACTAAATTGTGCAAAACTATAAGTTCCATGCAGGATGTGCCGCTTTGCAGAGCGATTTGACAAAATTAGATAACTGGGCAGCAAACTGGGAAATGAGGTTCAATGTTGATAAGTGCAAAGTTATGCACTTTGGTAGGAATAATATAAACGCAAACTATCTACTGAATGGGAGTGTGTTGGGGGGATCCTTAATGGAGAAGGATCTAGGGGTTTTTGTAGATCACAAGTTGTCTAATTCCAGGCAGTGTCATTCTGTGGCTACTAAAGCAAATAAAGTGCTGTCTTGTATAAAAAAGGGCATTGACTCAAGGGATGAGAACATATTTTTGCCGCTTTATAGGTCCCTGGTAAGGCCTCACCTTGAGTATGGGGGCAGTAACAGTGAGTATGGGGGGCAGTTACAGTGAGTATGGGGGGCAGTTTTGGGCTCCAGTCCTTAAGAAGGATATTAATGAGCTGGAGAGAGTGCAGAGACTGCAACTAAACTGGTTAAGGGGATGGAAGGGTTAAACTATGAGGTGAGACTGTCGAGGTTGGGGTTGTTTTCTCTGGAAAAGAGGTGCTTGCGAGGGGACATGATTACTCTGTACAAGTACATTAGAGGGGATTATAGGCAGATGGAGGATGTTCTTTTTTCCCATAAAAACAATCAACGCACCAGAGGTCACCCCTATAGATTAGAGGAACAGAGCTTCCATTTGAAGCAGCGTAGGTGGTTTTTCACGGTGAGGGCAGTGAGGGGGTTGGGGAATGCCCTGCCGGGGGATGTTGGGTAGGGGGTTCCTCACGGTGAGGGCAGTGAGGGGGTTGGGGAATGCCCTTCCTAGTGATGGGGTAATGGCAGACTCTGTTAATGCCTATAAGAGGGGCCTGGATGAGTTTTTGAACAAGCAGAATATCCAAGGCTATTGTGATACTAATATCTACAGTTAGTATTACTGGTTGTATATATATAGTTTATGTATGTGAGTGTATAGATTGGTTAGTATAGGTTGTGTGCTGGGTTTACTCGGATGGGTTGAACTTGATGGACAATGGTCTTTTTTCAACCCTATGTAACTATGTAACTATGTAACTATGTAACTATGTAACAGTATCGCCTGAGTTAAGCTCCTCCCCCAAGTATATCCTAGTATGTGGGGTTGGAACACTCCCAGGTATGTCCCTATTAAGCAGGGTGGGGAAACTCATTCTTCATTCCTGACCAGGTAAAGGTGGCCATACACGGGAACAGGCGAGGTCCCAAAATGAGCAGATCTTCTCCTGATAGGCCCACCTAAAGGTGTGCAATATTGGCTAAGCCAATAGTTTGGCGCTAGGGCCAAACAACTGAATTACAACAGCAGGCATAGGCGCCGTCGGACTGAGGACTGCATCGATGAGCCAATGTGGTCCCAAATTGATGAAAATTAAACCTGCCCAATCGAGATCTGGCCAACTTTAGGCCAGATATCAGTTGGGGGTGCCCATACCCTGGCAGCTAAGCTCCCGAGGACCAGAATCGGCAGCTGAAATCTGCCCGTGTATGGCCACTGTGTGTTACACCCCAGGTATCTTCTAAAGAAGTAAGGTTGGGGAGTCCATGAGGTATCTTCTGAGCTGTTAAGGTTAAGCCCACTCAGTTATAGCCTAGCTGACTAGCAGGTTAGGTTGGGACTCTCCTAGACAGTTAAGGTTGGGTCAGCCAGGTATCTTCTAAAGAGGTAAGGTTGGGGAGTCCATGAGGTATCTTCTGAGCTGTTAAGGTTAAGCCCACTCAGTTATATCCTAGCTGACTAGCAGGTTAGGTTGGGACTCTCCTAGACAGTTATGGTTGGATCAGCCAGGTATCTTCTAAAGAGGTAAGGTTGGGGAGTCCATGAGGTATCTACTGAGCACTTAAGGTTAAGCCCACTTAGTTATATCCTAGCTGACTAGCAGGTTAGGTTGGGACTCTCCTAGACAGTTATGGTTGGATCAGCCAGGTATCTTCTAAAGAGGTAAGGTTGGGGAGTCCATGAGGTATCTTCTGAGCTCTTAAGGTTAAGCCCACTTAGTTATATCCTAGCTGACTAGCAGGTTAGGTTGGGACTCCCCTAGGGTCAGCCCAAGTGCTCCTGTATCTCCTGAGAATGGAAAGTTGGGGGTACCCCCAGGAATTTCCTCAGTAAGACCGGAAAGTCTCCATGGGGTAAAATGGGACATCACTAGGTATTTCCTCAGCATCTAAGACTGGGTCACCTTCCTGAGAAGGTAAAGTTGGAACTCTCTCGGTATGCTCTGAGGAGATAAGTACAGGAGACCTCTTCAACAGCCTATGGCTTTAGACATTAGATCATTATTATTCAGTTTAGATTGCTAGCTCTTTAGGGCAAGGACTCTGGTCTTACTAATCCTGCTATATAAACATAAAGGGGAAGCCAAGTGGATTCTCTCTGACAGATGCCTCGTTCTTCCTTCTCTTGCCTCCGGGGATTTCTCCTTGGCAGCGGAAGGGTGGCACGGTGACACGGGCCGCAGGTGGCCAGCCTGCCTGTTTATACCCCACAACATTTGCCCAAGTTCACAGGCAGTTTATAATGAGTGTTTTCATTTCAAGTCTTCTGTTTCTCATCCTGTAACGTACAGGGAGATCCTGCAGCTGATGGAACACATGGCCGGGGGCTCCGGGAGACAAAGATGAGGTTTGGCCATTATTTAATTACTAGGGAGCCATTTCCTCCTTTCATTTCATGCTCTTTGTCTCTCTGCTCTTCTACTTCAGCTTAGTGTAGAGGTTTTACTTGTATTTAGTAAGGATTTTAGTGTTTGGGGAGGTGGGTTATGACAAAAAAAAGTGGCCAATGGTCATGGAATTGGAGGCCTAGCATAGGAAAGGAGATCTCACCATCAGCATAGGAAGGGGCTCCTTACTGTAAGGGCAGTCAGGTTATGGGATTCCCTACCAAGAGAGGGGGAATGAGTGATACATTGGGAGTGGGGAGGAAAGGAGATCTCACCATCAGCATAGGAAGGGGTTCCTTACTGTAAGGGCAGTCAGGTTATGGGATTCCCTACCCAGAGAGGGGGAATGAGTGATACATTGGGGGTGGGGAGGAAAGGGGATCTCACCATCAGCATAGGAAGGGGTTCCTTACTGTAAGGGCAGTCAGGTTATGGGGTTCCCTACCCAGAGAGGGGGAATGAGTGATACATTGGGGGTGGGGAGGAAAGGGGATCTCACCATCAGCATAGGAAGGGGTTCTTTACTGTAAGGGCAGTCAGGTTATGGGATTCCCTACCAAGAGAGGGGGAATGAGTGATACATTGGGGGTGGGGAGGAAAGGAGATCTCACCATCAGCATAGGAAGGGGTTCCTTACTGTAAGGGCAGTCAGGTTATGGGGTTCCCTACCAAGAGAGGGGGAATGAGTGATACATTGGGGGTGGGGAGGAAAGGGGATCTCACCATCAGCATAGGAAGGGGTTCTTTACTGTAAGGGCAGTCAGGTTATGGGATTCCCTACCCAGAGAGGGGGAATGAGTGATACATTGGGGGTGGGGAGGAAAGGGGATCTCACCATCAGCATAGGAAGGGGTTCCTTACTGTAAGGGCAGTCAGGTTATGGGGTTCCCTACCAAGAGAGGGGGAATGAGTGATACATTGGGGGTGGGGAGGAAAGGGGATCTCACCATCAGCATAGGAAGGGGTTCCTTACTGTAAGGGCAGTCAGGTTATGGGATTCCCTACCAAGAGAGGGGGAATGAGTGATACATTGGGGGTGGGGAGGAAAGGGGATCTCACCATCAGCATAGGAAGGGGTTCCTTACTGTAAGGGCAGTCAGGTTATGGGATTCCCTACCAAGAGAGGGGGAATGAGTGATACATTGGGGGTGGGGAGGAAAGGGGATCTCACCATCAGCATAGGAAGGGGTTCCTTACTGTAAGGGCAGTCAGGTTATGGGGTTCCCTGCCAATGTGCCAGCCGGTGCCCTATGCCCTGCCTGTGCCAGTCTGTATTCCTGCCCTGAGCTATAGATGTGCCTTTGGGGGGGACCTGCCACTTGACACCCCAATACATTATTCGGTGCAGCTCAGGGGAAAATCTGATTTAGAACTGTATATTTGGCATTTGGCAGCCCCCACCCCAGGCTGCTGTGAATGATGGGAGATTTGATCAGCTGACCCCCCTATCAGACAGGCCCTTTGTTGTGGGAGAGTGTTACAGCGGGATTCTGTGCAGGGACATTAACGTTCCTTTCAGAGCAAACGACCGGCACTGGGGGGGCGACAGCCAGACACAATGGCACTGACATTACAGAGAGAGCCCTGAGTGACTGCACTGTCTCCAGCTGTCTCTGCGCTCTCTTATCCCCATCAAGCACCCCGCTCTCACTGTCCCCTCCCTCCCACCCCTGCGCTCTCTCCGGCCTGTATGGGGTACAGTATCCCTTATTCCCTGTATAACAGAACCCCTCAGTGACTGCTAATATCCTTATCATTTACAGTAGGGGGTACATTATCCCTTATAATACATGAGTGATACTCAGAGTTCCCTGTATAACTCAGCCTGCAGCCTTGTGCCTTTATATGGGGGGCACAGAACCCCTCAGTGACTGCTAATATCCTTATCATTTACAGTAGGGGGTACATTATCCCTTATAATACATGAGTGATACTCAGAGTTCCCTGTATAACTCAGCCTGCAGCCTTGTGCCTTTATATGGGGGGCACAGAACCCCTCAGTGAGTGCTAATATCCTTATCATTTACAGTAGGGGGTACATTATCCCTTATAATACATGAGTGATACTCAGAGTTCCCTGTATAACTCAGCCTGCAGCCTTGTGCCTTTATATGGGGGGCACAGAACCCCTCAGTGACTGCTAATATCCTTATCATTTACAGTAGGGGGTACATTATCCCTTATAATACATGAGTGATACTCAGAGTTCCCTGTATAACTCAGCCTGCAGCCTTGTGCCTTTATATGGGGGGCACAGAACCCCTCAGTGACTGCTAATATCCTTATCATTTACAGTAGGGGGTACATTATCCCTTATAATACATGAGTGATACTCAGAGTTCCCTGTATAACTCAGCCTGCAGCCTTGTGCCTTTATATGGGGGGCACAGAACCCCTCAGTGACTGCTAATATCCTTATCATTTACAGTAGGGGGTACAGTATCCCTTATAATACATGAGTGATACTCAGAGTTCCCTGTATAACTCAGCCTGCAGCCTTGTGCCTTTATATGGGCACAGAACCCCTCAGTGACTGCTAATATCCTTATCATTTACAGTAGGGGGTACATTACCCCTTATAATACATGAGTGATACTCAGAGTTCCCTGTATAACTCAGCCTGCAGCCTTGTGCCTTTATATGGGCACAGAACCCCTCAGTGACTGCTAATATCCTTATCATTTACAGTAGGGGGTACATTATCCCTTATAATACATGAGTGATATATTTTTAGCAGGCAGCACAGTACATGTCCCCCTACAGTATACATTATAGGATACAAGTGAATGAATTGCACATTATTAGTCCCCGCGCTGTACCCTGCTTCTCTCAGATAAATCCCCTGATTAAGATCAGTTGGGGAGTTGATTATTTCAAATCGATTTCTTCTCAGAACTGCAATCTTGGCCCTACTGCCATTCTGCCCCCACCCCCTGCCTCTGTATGGGATAAAGCCCCCAGGCATTGTTCCGTTAATTACATATAAACACTGAGGCACCGAGCTCTAAGCACCGATGTTACTGATAAGCCTGGATGTGAGTAGGGGAAATGGGACTGGGATTGGCCAATCAGGAGGCAGGTCTGTGGGGCAAACAGCGAGATGTGCTCACAGATATTATAGGATTAAAAGAAGCTGCAAATTACCCCTGGGCACGCAGAATATATCTACCCCGGGTACCCCTGGAACTATAGCGGGGTGACTGTTACCCCAATGTTTCTATATATCTGTAACCTTGTTATGGGCTAAGGGGGTACCCCTGGAACTATAGCGGGGTGACTGTTACCCCAATGTTTCTATATATCTGTAACCTTGTTATGGGCTAAGGGGGCCCAGCCTGAAGGCCAGTTAGGGGGGATTTGGGGTGAGTGCTTATTTGTGCCCTGGGTACCCCTGGAACTATAGCGGGGTGACTGTTACCCCAATGTTTCTATATATCTGTAACCTTGTTATGGGCTAAGGGGGCCCAGCCTGAAGGCCAGTTAGGGGGGGATTTGGGGTGAGTGCTTATTTGTGCCCTGGGTACCCCTGGAACTATAGCGGGGTGACTGTTACCCCAATGTTTCTATATATCTGTAACCTTGTTATGGGCTAAGGGGGCCCAGCCTGAGGGTCAGTTAGGGGGGGATTTGGGGTGAGTGCTTATTTGTGCCCTGGGTACCCTGGAACTATAGCGGGGTGACTGTTACCCCAATGTTTCTATATATCTGTAACCTTGTTATGGGCTAAGGGGGCCCAGCCTGAAGGCCAGTTAGGGGGGATTTGGGGTGAGTGCTTATTTGTGCCCTGGGTACCCCTGGAACTATAGCGGGGTGACTGTTACCCCAATGTTTCTATATATCTGTAACCTTGTTATGGGCTAAGGGGGCCCAGCCTGAAGGCCAGTTAGGGGGGATTTGGGGTGAGTGCTTATTTGTGCCCTGGGTACCCCTGGAACTATAGCGGGGTGACTGTTACCCCAATGTTTCTATATATCTGTAACCTTGTTATGGGCTAAGGGGGCCCAGCCTGAAGGCCAGTTAGGGGGGGATTTGGGGTGAGTGCTTATTGTGCCCTGGGTACCCCTGGAACTATAGCGGGGTGACTGTTACCCCAATGTTTCTATATATCTGTAACCTTGTTATGGGCTAAGGGGCCCAGCCTGAAGGCCAGTTAGGGGGGGATTTGGGGTGAGTGCTTATTTGTGCCCTGGGTACCCCTGGAACTATAGTGGGGTGACTGTTACCCCAATGTTTCTATATATCTGTAACCTTGTTATGGGCTAAGGGGGCCCAGCCTGAAGGCCAGTTAGGGGGGATTTGGGGTGAGTGCTTATTTGTGCCCTGGGTACCCCTGGAACTATAGCGGGGTGACTGTTACCCCAATGTTTCTATATATCTGTAACCTTGTTATGGGCTAAGGGGGCCCAGCCTGAAGGCCAGTTAGGGGGGATTTGGGGTGAGTGCTTATTTGTGCCCTGGGTACCCCTGGAACTATAGCGGGGTGACTGTTACCCCAATGTTTCTATATATCTGTAACCTTGTTATGGGCTAAGGGGGCCCAGCCTGAAGGCCAGTTAGGGGGGGATTTGGGGTGAGTGCTTATTTGTGCCCTGGGTACCTCTGGAACTATAGCGGGGTGACTGTTACCCCAATGTTTCTATATATCTGTAACCTTGTTATGGGCTAAGGGGGCCCAGCCTGAAGGCCAGTTAGGGGGGGATTTGGGGTGAGTGCTTATTTGTGCCCTGGGTACCCCTGGAACTATAGCGGGGTGACTGTTACCCCAATGTTTCTATATATCTGTAACCTTGTTATGGGCTAAGGGGGCCCAGCCTGAAGGCCAGTTAGGGGGGGATTGGGGGTGAGTGCTTATTTCTTCATTAAGCTTGTAATTACATGCATTGGTTGCTTCCCAGCCGCGACACTCTGGTCGGAGAGAGAAGACAAACCTATGATAAATAAATCCAATGCAAACAGAGTGCACTCTGGGACCGGTACGTTGCTAAGGGTTATTGCACGTGGCTTCTGTGGCTAGTACATATATACCCGGGTTTCAGTCCTATCTGGATTCATACACTGTGAGATACAGTAACTTCTGTAGTAAACAAAGGCTGAAATCATGCAAAAGCTATAAAAAAAGACAAATTGGAAATAGTTTGTTGGGCGCTGAGAAATCTCATTATATGTTAAGCCTTAGTATTAAGTTCCCCTTTAATCCCGGGGGGGCTAAGGAGCATTGGGCAGAGAGGTTTTGCCTGATGCCCTAATTTGACCGAACGCCACTAAATAGCATTTGGGTCTGGGTGCCCCTGGGTCCCCCCTCTCTGTTACAGGCCCGGGGGGGGGGGGGGGGGTCCCTGTTTGTTACTGAACGGAACCAACCATTTCCCTGCCCCACGGTATATACAAGCACTAGTGTGGGGCCGGGGGTAGGAGAGAAACCAAATCCCCCCTGATTCAGCCTTCCTGCCCCCCCTCAGTCACTGACAGACAGATGTGACAGTGGGAGAGAAGGAAATGGATTGGGGCAGGATTGGGCCGTTATCCAGGCCGGTAGGGCTCCCAAATACAGTGCCCTCTCCTTGCCCTTCCCACTCACTGCCGGCTCTGTGGGGCCCCGGGAGGCAAATTACTGAGCTTTAATTACCAACTGGATCTCTGGGGGTAACGATGGGCCCACCCCCTCCTTCAACCCAAAGCCGGTGTCTCATACTGCCACACAGAATAATGTTATACCGTACGGGGGGGTATCTGGTACTGTCATACTCACTACCACTCTGAGTGGGGGTGTATGTGGGTACAGTAGGGCAGTACCACTCTGAGTGGGGGTGTATGTGGGTACAGTAGGTCAGTACCACTCTGAGTGGGGGTGTATGTGGGTACAGTAGGTCAGTACCACTCTGAGTGGGGGTGTATGTGGGTACAGTAGGTCAGTACCACTCTGAGTGGGGGTGTATGTGGGTACAGTAGGGCAGTACCACTCTGAGTGGGGGTGTATGTGGGTACAGTAGGGCAGTACCACTCTGTGCCCTGGGGGCATGTATCTGGGTTCTGTGCCCGGGGGCATGTATCTGGGTTCTGTGCCCGGGGGCATGTATCTGGGTTCTGTGTCCGGGGGCATGTATCTGGGTTCTGTGCCCGGGGGCATGTATCTGGGTTCTGTGCCCGGGGGCATGTATCTGGGTTCTGTGCCCGGGGGGCATGTATCTGGGTTCTGTGCCCGGGGGCATGTATCTGGGTTCTGTGCCCGGGGGCATGTATCTGGGTTCTGTGCCCGGGGGCATGTATCTGGGTTCTGTGCCCGGGGGCATGTATCTGGGTTCTGTGCCCGGGGGCATGTATCTGGGTTCTGTGCCCGGGGGCATGTATCTGGGTTCTGTGCCCGGGGGCATGTATCTGGGTACAGAATGATATGGGGATGCCACTGGCCCTGGCAATGCCTAATGGTGCCTATCCAATCACTGCTGTGCGCGACTCCTGAGCCCCCCCCCCCGGCAGACACAACACAACTGACCAGATTAACTCATTTCTCACAAAGCAGCAGGTTTTTCTCTAAGCTAAAAAACTCAATAGAATGGGAAATATTGATTTTCTTTCTAAAGAGGATAAAGAGATTAACATATAGAGCGGCGCCTCTCCCTGCCCCTCCGACCCACATTCCCTTGGGCCCTGGCACCCCCCTTATCCCCTCTCTCCTTCCCAAAGAGGTGTCTAACCATATAGGGGAATGACTCCCAGCAGAGGTGGTAATTGTATGTGAATGGGTTCTGCTAAAAGCAATATTTACCCTCTGTGTGTATCGTTGGGCCGTAGGCACCGCTTCTGGCTGGTACTGACCCGCCTCTGGCACAACCGCTGCTTAACCATGTCAGTGCCAGTCACTGGGGGGCCTATATGGCTTAAAGGGGAAGTTCACCTTTTGGTATGTTACAGAATGGCTAATTCTAAGCAACTTTTCAATTGGTCTTCATAGTTTCTGAATGATTTTCCTTCTTCTGAATATTTCCAGCTTTCAAATGGGGGGGGGGTCGCTGACCCCGTCTATAAAAACAAATGCTCTGTAAGGCTACAAATGTATCGGTATTACTACTTTTTCTATCCAGGCCCTCACCTCCGTTTTTTCCTTTCAAATCAGTGCATGGTTGCTAGGGTCATTCGGGCCCTGGTGACCAGACTGGCAACATGACAAAACTGGAAAGCTGCTACGTAAGAAGCGAAATAACTAATAAAGAAAATGAAGACCAATTGCAACCGGAAACTGGAAAGCTGCTACGTAAGAAGGGTAATAACTAAGAGAGAAAATGAAGACCAACTGCAACCGGAAACTGGAAAGCTGCTACGTAAGAAGGGAAATAACTAATAGAGAAAATGAAGACCAATTGCAACCGGAAACTGGGAAGCTGCTACGTAAGAAGCGAAATAATTAATAGAGAAAATGAAGACCAACTGCAACCGGAAACTGGAAAGCTGCTACGTAAGAAGGGAAATAACTAATAGAGAAAATGAAGACCAATTGCAACCAGAAACTGGAAAGCTGCTACGTAAGAAGGGAAATAACTAATAGAGAAAATGAAGACCAATTGCAACCGGAAACTGGAAAGCTGCTACGTAAGAAGCGAAATAACTAATAGAGAAAATGAAGACCAATTGCAACCGGAAACTGGAAAGCTGCTACGTAAGAAGGGAAATAACTAATAGAGAAAATGAAGACCAACTGCAACCGGAAACTGGAAAGCTGCTACGTAAGAAGGGAAATAACTAATAGAGAAAATGAAGACCAACTGCAACCGGAAACTGGAAAGCTGCTACGTAAGAAGGGAAATAACTAATAGAGAAAATGAAGACCAACTGCAACCGGAAACTGGAAAGCTGCTACGTAAGAAGCGAAATAACTAATAGAGAAAATGAAGACCAACTGCAACCGGAAACTGGAAAGCTGCTACGTAAGAAGCGAAATAACTAATAGAGAAAATGAAGACCAACTGCAACCGGAAACTGGAAAGCTGCTACGTAAGAAGGGAAATAACTAATAGAGAAAATGAAGACCAACTGCAACCGGAAACTGGAAAGCTGCTACGTAAGAAGGGAAATAACTAATAGAGAAAATGAAGACCAACTGCAACCGGAAACTGGAAAGCTGCTACGTAAGAAGGGAAATAACTAATAGAGAAAATGAAGACCAACTGCAAATTGTCTCAGAATATCGGACTGAATCTTTTAAAGTTAATTTAAAGGTGAAACAACCCCTTTTGAGTCGGTTCTGATGAAGGCAGGCTGCTATTGGTCCAACAGTAAGGGCAACTCCGCCTTCAGCGGAACCACTGCTTAACCATGTAAGTGCCAGTCAGGGTGCAACAGGGATACTGGCTCTCACAGGGTTAATTCCATGAGCGGAATGAAGGCCGCTATTGGTCAGGGGCGACCCATAGAGTGTTGGGGCTCATTAGGGCCCCCCGTATGTACCAGGCGAGCAGGAAATAAATACACACAGAGGGTGAATATAGAATGAGCTTTTAATAGAATAAAGTCGATAAACACACAGTTTGGGGTAAGTACAACCGGGCACGGTCCCATGGTACATAGCGTGCTGCTAGCAATGTGTATGGCAGCGCCACTGGGCGTGTTATATGTCTCTCCCCCCCCGGGAGCATTTCATAGGATTGTGACAGCTGCAAGTGTCTGAAATTAGTTGCGCCCCCCCCCATAGCATTCAGCAGCTGAAATGTCACCCCCTGCCCAGACCCCAAGCTTTCCCGGGGCAAGGGTTACACCACTCAGGGGAGAGGAGGGGTACCTTCTGTCCTACTTTACAGAAAGGGGCATAGATACAGGGAACTGCCTCCCAGCAGGGCCGGTGGGACTGATACAGTAAGGGGCATAGATACAGGGAACTGCCTCCCAGCAGGGCCGGTGGGACTGATACAGTAAGGGGCATAGATACAGGGAACTGCCTCCCAGCAAGGCCGGTGGGACTAATACAGTAAGGGGCATAGATACAGGGAACAGCCTCCCAGCAAGGCCGGTGGGACTAATACAGTAAGGGGCATAGATACAGGGAACTGCCTCCCAGCAGGGCCGGTGGGACTGATACAGTAAGGGGCATAGATACAGGGAACTGCCTCCCAGCAGGGCCGGTGGGACTGATACAGTAAGGGGCATAGATACAGGGAACTGCCTCCCAGCAGGGCCGGTGGGACTGATACAGTAAGGGGCATAGATACAGGGAACTGCCTCCCAGCAGGGCCGGTGGGACTGATACAGTAAGGGGCATAGATACAGGGAACTGCCTCCCAGCAGGGCCGGTGGGACTGATACAGTAAGGGGCATAGATACAGGGAACTGCCTCCCAGCAGGGCCGGTGGGACTGATACAGTAAGGGGCATAGATACAGGGAACTGCCTCCCAGCAGGGCCGGTGGGACTGATACAGTAAGGGGCATAGATACAGGGAACTGCCTCCCAGCAGGGCCGGTGGGACTGATACAGTAAGGGGCATAGATACAGGGAACTGCCTCCCAGCAGGGCCGGTGGGACTGATACAGTAAGGGGCATAGATACAGGGAACAGCCTCCCAGCAGGGCCGGTGGGACTAATACAGTAAGGGGCATAGATACAGGGAACTGCCTCCCAGCAGGGCCGGTGGGACTGATACAGTAAGGGGCATAGATACAGGGAACTGCCTCCCAGCAGGGCCGGTGGGACTGATACAGTAAGGGGCATAGATACAGGGAACTGCCTCCCAGCAGGGCCGGTGGGACTGATACAGTAAGGGGCATAGATACAGGGAACTGCCTCCCAGCAGGGCCGGTGGGACTGATACAGTAAGGGGAGTAGATACAGGGAACAGCCTCCCAGCAGGGCCGGTGGGACTGATACAGTAAGGGGCATAGATACAGGGAACTGCCCTCCCAGCAGGGCCGGTGGGACTGATACAGTAAGGGGCATAGATACAGGGAACTGCTCCCAGCAGGGCCGGTGGGACTGATACAGTAAGGGGCATAGATACAGGGAACAGCCTCCCAGCAGGGCCGGTGGGACTGATACAGTAAGGGGCATAGATACAGGGAACTGCCTCCCAGCAGGGCCGGTGGGACTGATACAGTAAGGGGCATAGATACAGGGAACAGCCTCCCAGCAGGGCCGGTGGGACTGATACAGTAAGGGGCATAGATACAGGGAACTGCCTCCCAGCAGGGCCGGTGGGACTGATACAGTAAGGGGCATAGATACAGGGAACAGCCTCCCAGCAGGGCCGGTGGGACTGATACAGTAAGGGGCATAGATACAGGGAACTGCCTCCCAGCAGGGCCGGTGGGACTGATACAGTAAGGGGCATAAATACAGGGAACAGCCTCCCAGCAGGGCCGGTGGGACTGATACAGTAAGGGGCATAGATACAGGGAACAGCCTCCCAGCAGGGCCGGTGGGACTGATACAGTAAGGGGCATAGATACAGGGAACTGCCTCCCAGCAGGGCCGGTGGGACTGATACAGTAAAGGAATGGGGGGGGGGGGCTACTTTACTGTATCTCATTGGGTTTGTGCCAAAGGGGCCTATTCACTGTGGGGGGCGGGGGGCACAATTGCATCAATATACAGGGAGTGCCCAGGTACCAGCTGAGAGAGCGGTAGGTGGGTCATTACTTGGGCAGCCCCTCCCCCCAGAAGAACACCTGGCAGTAAGTAGGCAGTAAGTAGGCAGTCAGCCCCCAGTGCTTAGTAGGCAGAGAGGCCGGCTCTGTGACTGGCAGGCGGGGGCATCTGCCCGCATCGGAACCAGCCCGGCTGCTGGAGCGGCACCGACAATAAACGCATGAGATAAACCCACAATATACGCGCTGGGGCTTGTGTGCCAATCGCTGCCAATCGCTGCCGAGCGGCCCCTGAGCGCAGAATGGGAATGAGCTCATTGTACATTCAGGCTGCCTCCCAGGCGTGCTGCGACCGAATCGCCAGTCGGGGAAGGGAAGACGGCGGCTCCCTTGGTCTCTCCGGTGCTTTAGCATTTAATGGGGGGGGGGGGGGGTCAGAGTATAAGCCCCCCCACCCCAGTATAACCCCCCACCCCAAGGCACTGCCTGCGCTGCTCTGCGTTACACTGACACACTGGCTGCACCCCCGACATTCCCTGCCTCACAGACACCTGTAGCCATTTTTCTCCCAGAATTCACAAGGCAGAAGGCAAGGATCCCCCCCCCACACACAGTGATCTGATTGCATGCAATCTGCGGCTCAGCCCTGCCAGCGAGGGGCTACAGGGGGGGCTTAGGCTTATATACCCCCTGTTGCCCATTTTGGAACATGTGTGTGTTATGGAATTTAACTGGAAGAATGAATATCTGCAGCCTCCCGTCATTAAACTACAACTCCCAGAACCCCCTGCCACTGAAGCTGTTGCATTGGGTCGAACTGAGGGGGTGAAGGGCCCACTGGGGCAGGGTAGGAGCGGTCGGGCAGAGGGGGGTGAAGGGGCCCACTGGGGCAGGGTAGGAGCGGTCGGGCAGGGTAGGAGCGGTCGGGGAGGGTAGGAGCGGTCGGGGAGGGTAGGAGCGGTCGGGCAGGGGGAGCGTCGCAAGGGTCGGGTCTGGGCCGCAGGGGGATTTGTTCCGACAGCCCAGTCCGACCCTACATTTTCCACTGGGAAGGGGCTAAGGGTTGCCCCCCCCAGCCCAAGATACCCCAAAGTAACGTACCTACCTTTTCGTACAACCCCCATGACAGTTCAGTCTCAATAACCATAACCACAATTCCAAACATCCCAAAAATGAGAGCGTAGTCACTGAGCCTTTTCCTCTTCTCGAAGAGCGCCCGTCGGTGGCCCAACTTGTAGCCGATGTTCTGGTTTTTCCTCTTGTTGGCTTTGGGGTAGTTGTTGGTGCTGTTGCTGCCTGAGTGTTGGTGGTTGGGGTGCAGGGTCTGGTTGGAGAGGTGCTCATCCTTGGAAGAGATGACTATCTCCGGGGGGTTGGTGGAGTTGAAGAGCTGAAGAGGTTGACTTTCCGGCTCCGACTCGATCAGGTTCCTCCTGGAGGCACTTAGTCGGCTGAGGGGTTTCATGACCCCGCCGGTGTATTTACAGGAGCTCATGGCTATTTCGGTGAAGGGGTTGCTGTCCCTCCTGTGGACGAGGGGACTGGCTTGTCTGTGCTTGCATCCTGCCCCACTTGTAGACGCCGAAGTTGGAGAGTGTCCAACCAAGTGGTCATTGAGATTGAGCTGACTGCCCTGCCTGGAGGAAGGGTGGAGAGCGGCGGAGTTGCTGGAAGGAGGTGCCCGGCAGGCAGCTGGCGAGCAGTGCAACAGGCTGGGCTGGTAAGTCTGCGGCTGGTAAGTCTGACTCTGCGGCTGGTAAGTCTGACTCTGCAGCTGGCTGAGCGGATGCGGCTGGTGGTCCTCCCCGGAAAGCGGGCAGTGGCACTTGGGGTCCTCTTCCATGTCCCCGACCCCCGAATCATGGAAGTGACCGGATGTGTCCATCCTCTGGCTTTGGGGGGCTCCCTTCAGGCCCCCAATTCTGCCTCTCGGAATGGAGATCTCGCTACAGGGTGAAAACAGGGCTCCCCTCCCTCCCCCCAGGATGAGCCGAATGGAGACCCCCGGCGGTAAGTAACCCCTCTACTCTCTCCCGGTGGGCTCCCACATTGGGCTCATTGTGCCGCCGTCTCTATAGCCGCTCTCTCTCCCGTCTTCCTTCTCTCCTGTTCCCTAGCCAAGCCCACCAGTTGGCTGCTACCTCTCATTGGTTTGCCTGCTAACTGTCACATGGAGCAGCCCTTCCCTGTCACATTAACCTCTCCGGGGCTACAGAGGTAACAGGTAACCTGCCCGGCACCCACTCAGCGCTGGGAGGGGCCCCTTGTGCCTGGGAGAGACTGGGAGAGAGAGAGGGGGGGTGTCTTTCCTCCCCTCAGTTACTGTCCCACTCACACTCACACTCACACTCTACAAAATACATACAGAGTAACATATAAAGCAATCAATAACCGATACAGGAGGGGAAAGGGAGCCCTGCCCAAAAGAGCTTACACTCTACAAGGAGTAACATATAAAGCAATCAGTAACCGATACAGGAGGGGAAGGGAGCCCTGCCCAAAAGAGCTTACACTCTACAAGGAGTAACATATAAAGCAATCAGTAACCGATACAGGAGGGGAAGGGAGCCCTGCCCAAAAGAGCTTACACTCTACAAGGAGTAACATATAAAGCAATCAGTAACCGATACAGGAGGGGAAGGGAGCCCTGCCCAAAAGAGCTTACACTCTACAAGGAGTAACATATAAAGCAACCAATAACCGATACAGGAGGGGAAGGGAGCCCTGCCCCAAAGAGCTTACACTCTACAAGGAGTAACATATAAAGCAACCAATAACCGATACAGGAGGGGAAGGGAGCCCTGCCCCAAAGAGCTTACACTCTACAAGGAGTAACATATAAAGCAACCAATAACCGATACAGGAGGGGAAGGGAGCCCTGCCCAAAAGAGCTTACACTCTACAAGGAGTAACATATAAAGCAATCAGTAACCGATACAGGAGGGGAAGGGAGCCCTGCCCAAAAGAGCTTACACTCTACAAGGAGTAACATATAAAGCAATCAGTAACCGATACAGGAGGGGAAGAGAGCCCTGCCCAAAAGAGCTTACACTCTACAAGGAGTAACATATAAAGCAATCAATAACCGATACAGGAGGGGAAGGGAGCCCTGCCCAAAAGAGCTTACACTCTACAAGGAGAAAGGGTTGAGACACAGGGTGTGGGAATGGGCAAGACCATCTGGGTTTTGGGGGGGGGGCTGATCCATAGAGAACTCTATGGAAATAAAATACGGCAAACTGCATGGCTGCTCCTTATCCCGTATGGAAGGTGGAAGATTTCCTCCACAAATTAGTATAATATGTCTCTGGAGTTGGGGGGGGGGGGGGGGGTGAATAAATGTTATTTAAGCTGAACAGGGACTGTGTCCCTTGGGGAATATGGGGGGGGGGGTATTGATCTGGGAGAAAAATGATGATGGAAGGGATTTTAATGAATGTTATATGGGAGGCTTGTGTGTTGGTTACACAGGGGGGGCAATTATCCGCTTACCCCACCTCCCCATTGATAAAACTGTTTCTAATGGACTTTATTAATGTGACCCGTCGCCCGGGGGGGGGGGCATCATTTTTCATTTTTGCTCAATGACCTTATTTACTTTGTCACATACAGAAAAAATGGTTCCAGGAACTGTTGCCCCCCCCCCCCCCCCCCCCCAATTGCAAAGGAAAAGCTCATGTTTCTTTACAACATAATGGGGAAAAATCCCCCAAAAGCTAAATATGACATTGGCCAAGGGGAAAGCTCTGATTCTGATTGTCCAGGGGGGGGGGGGAGCAACCAATCAGCTGTTTGTATTCCCATTATGTGCCATTAAATAAAAGCAGCTAGTTACCCCCCCGCGGAGCTGGAGGCTGCGGAGATGTAACCCCCCCCCCCCGGAGCTGCCAATGAGCGTTCCCTGAAGGGGCCATTAAGGTGCCCTTTCTGTTTACAGACCCCCCCCCCCCCCCAAATTCCCACAGATGGGAATATAAAGTTTACACGGATGGTCCTCCGTAGCGACGGCAGGAGGAGGTTGCCATGGACACAGCTTTTTTTTTCCTGCTCTTTCTAAATTTTTCTTTCTTTGCTTTTGCTGAGATGTTATTAGGGGGGGGGGTCGCACGTTTCTACCCATCAGCTGTTCTGCGGGGGGATTAGCCCGGCTAGGGGCCCCCTGTACCAGCACCTTGGGGCTTTGAGGTGATGACAGCTCTGTGCTACAGGTGCTGGGGGATTCTGGGAGTTGTAGTTTATAGTGCTGGCCTCGGAGCCTTGCTGCCGTATAACAGGGCAATCTGTGATATTCGCTCAAATAAAGATTTCCAAAATGCCACCTGATGTAAGGGCTGCTGGGAGTTGTAGTTTTACATCATAAACAGAGGCAACTTGGCGGCCCCTTTACTCTCAGCCACTTGGCCTGACTCAAGTGCAGAACCACAGGCCTGCGAGGCTGTCTCATTACAGTCATGTGACCTGCTTGTGTCCAATAAGAGTAGGGTGTGTTCCTGTCCAGTGATTGGTGTGTATCAAACAGCTGCCCATTACTTATTGCAAAGTTACTTTTAATTGCCCCAGGGGACAAGTTACCACATTAGCCCCCACCCCCTCCTGTAACCCTATTCTGGTTGGTCTGTTCCTTAGGGACATATTGGCTGGGCATTGGGAGGTATAGCAGGAGAGAATAGGGTGGGAAAGGTATGGAGAGGGGGAGTAGAGAGACAAATGGGGGGAGAGGGGAAATATAGAAGGGGGGAGAAGAGGAGGATGGGGGGGAGTAAGGCCAAACAGTTGGGGGGGGGGAATAGAAAAGGAAAGGAGAGGGGATGAGAGACAGAAGGAGAGAGGGGAAGGGAAAGGGGGTTCGGGGAGTAGAGAGACAAATGGGGGGAGAGGGGAAATATAGAAGGGGGAGAAGAGGGAGGATGGGGGGGAGTAAGGCCAAACAGTTGGGGGGGGGGAATAGAAAAGGAAAGGAGAGGGGATGAGAGACAGAAGGAGAGAGGGGAAGGGAAAGGGGGTTCGGGGAGTAGAGAGACAAATGGGGGGAGAGGGGAAATATAGAAGGGGGGAGAAGAGGGAGGATGGGGGGGAGTAAGGCCAAACAGTTGGGGGGGGGGAATAGAAAAGGAAAGGAGAGGGGATGAGAGACAGAAGGAGAGAGGGGAAGGGAAAGGGGGTTCGGGGAGTAGAGAGACAAATGGGGGGAGAGGGGAAATATAGAAGGGGGAGAAGAGGGAGGATGGGGGGGAGTAAGGCCAAACAGTTGGGGGGGGGGAATAGAAAAGGAAAGGAGAGGGATGAGAGACAGAAGGAGAGAGGGGAAGGGAAAGGGGGTTCGGGGAGTAGAGAGACAAATGGGGGGAGAGGGGAAATATAGAAGGGGGGAGAAGAGGGAGGATGGGGGGGAGTAAGGCCAAACAGTTGGGGGGGGGGGAATAGAAAAGGAAAGGAGAGGGGATGAGAGACAGAAGGAGAGAGGGGAAGGGAAAGGGGGTTCGGGGAGTAGAGAGACAAATGGGGGGAGAGGGGAAATATAGAAGGGGGGAGAAGAGGGAGGATGGGGGGGAGTAAGGCCAAACAGTTGGGGGGGGGGAATAGAAAAGGAAAGGAGAGGGGATGAGAGACAGAAGGAGAGAGGGGAAGGGAAAGGGGGTTCGGGGAGTAGAGAGACAAATGGGGGGAGAGGGGGAAATATAGAAGGGGGAGAAGAGGGAGGATGGGGGGGAGTAAGGCCAAACAGTTGGGGGGGGGAATAGAAAAGGAAAGGAGAGGGGATGAGAGACAGAAGGAGAGAGGGGAAGGGAAAGGGGGTTCGGGGAGTAGAGAGACAAATGGGGGGAGAGGGGAAATATAGAAGGGGGGAGAAGAGGGAGGATGGGGGGGAGTAAGGCCAAACAGTTGGGGGGGGGAATAGAAAAGGAAAGGAGAGGGGATGAGAGACAGAAGGAGAGAGGGGAAGGGAAAGGGGGTTCGGGGAGTAGAGAGACAAATGGGGGGAGAGGGGAAATATAGAAGGGGGGAGAAGAGGGAGGATGGGGGGGAGTAAGGCCAAACAGTTGGGGGGGGGGGGGGGGAATAGAAAAGGAAAGGAGAGGGGATGAGAGACAGAAGGAGAGAGGGGAAGGGAAAGGGGGTTCGGGGAGTAGAGAGACAAATGGGGGAGAGGGGAAATATAGAAGGGGGAGAAGAGGGAGGATGGGGGGAGTAAGGCCAAACAGTTGGGGGGGGGGGGGGGAATAGAAAAGGAAAGGAGAGGGGATGAGAGACAGAAGGAGAGAGGGGAAGGGAAAGGGGGTTCGGGGAGTAGAGAGACAAATGGGGGGAGAGGGGAAATATAGAAGGGGGAGAAGAGGGAGGATGGGGGAGTAAGGCCAAACAGTTGGGGGGGGGGAATAGAAAAGGAAAGGAGAGGGGATGAGAGACAGGAGGAGAGAGGGGAAGGGAAAGGGGGTTCGGGGAGTAGAGAGACAAATGGGGGGAGAGGGGAAATATAGAAGGGGGGAGAAGAGGGAGGATGGGGGGGAGTAAGGCCAAACAGTTGGGGGGGGGGAATAGAAAAGGAAAGGAGAGGGGATGAGAGACAGAAGGAGAGAGGGGAAGGGAAAGGGGGTTCGGGGAGTAGAGAGACAAATGGGGGGAGAGGGGAAATATAGAAGGGGGAGAAGAGGGAGGATGGGGGGGAGTAAGGCCAAACAGTTGGGGGGGGGAATAGAAAAGGAAAGGAGAGGGGATGAGAGACAGGAGGAGAGAGGGGAAGGGAAAGGGGGTTCGGGGAGTAGAGAGACAAATGGGGGGAGAGGGGAAGGGGGTTCCTGTGCCCCACAGAGGAATGCTGGGAAATATTTCATTCTGTGTCAGTAAGACCAGGCCGGTGCCCGACAAGCGCTCAGTTACCCCCCCTCCCGCCCCTATAAGCCGAGCCTGCTGGTAGGATTACCCTGCTGACAAGGGATTCTCCCATAAGGTGGCACTGCCCGCGCTTCACACCCCCATGCTTCCCCAGCCCCCCCCAGCCCCCCCATTCTATAGGAATTACACACACGCAGGGAGAGGTGCGAGAAGGAAGCGCATAGGTGTCACATCAGGGCAGAGATAAAGTGTCACATTGTGTCCCCCCCCCCCCCCCCGGCACCCAGAGAGATTCTCTTACATTCACACCCCTGTCCCCAAAGGCTGACACATTGCTAAATTTAATACTGAGTGTGGCGCTTACTGAGAGCAGGAAGGTATCGTTATTCCCTCTCTTTGTGTAGAGATCAGCTCCCCAGCAGAGCTTGCAGTCTAATCAGCATCAACAGAAATAGAGGAATAGAAACAATGCTGGATATAAAGGTAGTGCATACATAGCGCTGACTCTCAGGGGAGGGTTAGACATAAAGCAAAATGTTTAATGTCATTTAATGCCGGGGGTCACTGTGCCAGTTAATGCCGGGGGTCACTGTGCCAGTTAATGCCGGGGGTCACTGTGCCAGTTAATGCCGGGGGTCACTGTGCCAGTTAATGCCGGGGGTCACTGTGCCAGTTAGTGCCGGGGGTCACTGTGCCAGTTAGTGCCGGGGGTCACTGTGCCAGTTTAATGCCGGGGTCCACTGTGCCAGTTAATGCCGGGAGTCACTGTGCCAGTTAATGCCGGGGGTCACTGTGCCAGTTAATGCCGGGGGTCACTGTGCCAGTTAATGCCGGGGGTCACTGTGCCAGTTAATGCCGGGAGTCACTGTGCCATTTAATGCCGGGGGTCACTGTGCCAGTTAGTGCCGGGGGTCACTGTGCCAGTTAATGCCGGGAGTCACTGTGCCAGTTAATGCCGGGGGTCACTGTGCCAGTTAATATAGGAAGTCACTGTGTATAATAATGGGCAGTGCCCCTGGCCCAGGGCATAGAGCGGAAGGGTTGGGCACATATGGGGGCAGCTGGGCTGGAATAGTTGGCTGAGAGAATGCCGGGGGCACGTGCCGGGGCGCAGGGGGCACATTCAGCGCCAGTGAAAGTCACCTTCTCAGGTTTCGGGAGCAGCAGGAAGAATGGGCTCGGGTTCCCTCCCCGGCATCGGCGTCTGGCTTCCAGCAATCGGCTGCTGAGTCAGGGGGGGGGCGAGGGGCTGGGGGGGTCACATGTCTGTTTATCTCTGCCTGGGGGTCTCCTGGGGTCTGAGCCGTACTCAGCCGTGTATAGATATTGGGCAGGATACCCTAGTCTAGTGCAGAGACCCTGCCCCAAGGAGCTTACACTCTAGTGGTATAATGGGAGGCCCTGCCCCAAGGAGCTTACACTCTAGTGGTATAATGGGAGGCCCTGTCCCAAGGAGCTTACACTCTAGTGGTATAATGGGAGGCCCTGCCCCAAGGAGCTTACACTCTAGTGGTATAATGGGAGGCCCTGTCCCAAGGAGCTTACACTCTAGTGATATAATGGGAGACCCTGCCCCAAGGAGCTTACACTCTAGTGGTATAATGGGAGGCCCTGCCCCAAGGAGCTTACACTCTAGTGGTATAATGGGAGACCCTGCCCCAAGGAGCTTACACTCTAGTGGTATAATGGGAGACCCTGTCCCGAGGAGCTTACACTCTAGTGGTATAATGGGAGGCCCTGTCCCGAGGAGCTTACACTCTAGTGATGGGAGACTGTTTCTAAGGAGCTTACACTCTAGTGATGGGAGACTGTTTCTAAGGAGCTTACAGTCTAGTAATATAAATAGGAAACCAGTCCCAGTGAGTGAGTGGTATAATGCATTTGCTATGGGGGGGGGGAGGGCAGTTGGGGAGGCCTGTGCACTGATGCCAAAGGGGAAAATTGAATGAGGAGGGTTAGCTTGCCCTTAGGTGAAACAATATGGCAGCTCCAGCTGTGAATACAAATAGAGAGAGAAGCAATAAGCTGCGCTGTCACTGGGAGAATAAATGGAGGAGAGAGAGTTGCTATAAATCTATAAATAATGTATATTTCCCATGAATATGTCCCCCCCCCCCCCCGTGAGCGACGGCACAATATATCAGCGTCACAATATGGAGTTGGGCAGAATTATTCCTCTTAATTACAGTGTGTGGGGCTGCCGGCTCCCCCCGCCGTGCCGCGCCGAATGGGCCGATCCATCAGCATCTGCCCCCCCCCGTATATCTGCCCTCCCTCCCTCTCTGCTCCATTACAGGGAAACAGCAAGAGCATTAGAGACATGCAAGGGGTTATGGGGGAAAAGCCCTGGTCCCAAGAGCTTGCAGTCTATTTTAAGCGTCCTTAGAAAGGCCTGCTGGGTAAAGGTCTGCAGGGGGGGGGCGTTGCATCAATGCCACTATATTGCCTTGTTCCTGATTTTTGGGGGGGTCGTTAACCCTTTCTGGTAGCAGAGTTATGCCCTGGGTCCCCTGGGTTAAACAATTAACTGTTAGTAGGATGTAGATAGTGCTATTCTGAGACAATTTGCAATTGGTCTTCATTTTTTATGAAGCAGCTCAACAGAATTTCAGCAGCTATCTGGTTGCTAGGGTGCAATTTAACCTAGCAACCATGCAGTGGTTTGAAAGAGACACGGGAGAGGGGAATAGGGGAGGGGCTGAATAGAAAGATAAGGAATAAAAAGTAACAATAACAATAAAACTGGAGCCTCACAGAGCAATAGTGGTTGGCTGCCGGGGTCAGTTCTCCTGTTGCTAGGGCTCAAATTACCTTAGCAACCAGGGAGTGGGTTGAATGAGAGGCGGGTATATGAAAAGGGGAGGGACTGAATAGAAAGATAAGGAATAAAAAGTAACAATAACAATAAAACTGGAGCCTCACAGAGCAATAGGTTTTTGGTTGCTAGGGTCCAAGTTACCTTAGCAACCAGGCAGTGGTGTGAATGAGAGACAGGTATATGAATAGGGGAGGGACTGAATAGAAAGATAAGGAATAAAAAGTAACAATAACAATAAAACTGGAGCCTCACAGAGCAATAGGGTTTGGCTGCCGGGGTCAGTGACCCTCTATTTGAAAGCTGCAAAGAGGCAGAAGAAGAAGGGAAATAATTCAGAAACTATAAAGAATAAAAAAGAAGACCAATTGAAAAGTTGCTAAGAATAGGCCATTCTATAAACTGAAGGGGAAGCAGCTCATTAATAGAATACAACTCCCAGCAGCCCCTGGGCAGCTCTGCTGTGAAGTTGGCCCAATAAGTGACAGTGGGAGAGGGTCCTGTTACTGTGGGAGACTGGAGAAGGCGGGGCTTAAATCTGGGACACTCCCATATTTGGAAGCTAGGGGTGGGTGGGTAAGTGCCCTCGGGGCAGTTGGTCTCGGGCACATCCATAGAGGGAGGGGACAGAAGCTCTGGGGGGCTCTGTGGGGATGTTAGTGGGTGTTTGGAGTGCTAGGGGGGTGGGAGTGTGGGCGGAGCCAAGAGTGTGGGTGGGGCTCTGTGTGGGTGCCAATACTACTTAACCCGGCTCTGGTTATGAGACTAGTATATCCCAGGGATAGGGGAGAATTACAGGCAGGAGATTGGCCTGACCCAAACTGTCAGTTGTGCAGCTGTCGGCCGGGTGTGTAACGCCCCTGATCTGTTAGTCCCAGGTTCAATTCCAGCCAAGGCACCGCCCCGACACCCCAATACCAACCAGGCAGATCCCTACTGTGTGTGTGTGACTGGGATTTAGATTGTAAGCTCCCCTGGTGCAGAATATATTGGCACTATATCAATAAAGGGCACTAATTACCTGCACCCCCGGCCCCCACGTCTCTAAAAGCAACATCTGCCCCAAACCCTCCTCCCGGGGCATCTGGCGCCATATGTTTATTCCCAATCGTGCTTCGTTATAGCCACTAACGAGGGCAATTTCATGGGAAGGGGAGACACCCAGCGCACCCATCAGCGACTCCCTGCGTCTCTCTGGCGGAGTTACCCCCCCCCCCAAGGTGGCACTGAGGGAACATCTGCTCATTCCAAGTGCCGGCGGGGAGGCAAACGGCAGAGCTGGATCCGGCGCAAATGGGATTATAGGGGATCAAAGTCTCTCGCGGGGAGAGCGGAAAATTCTGTATTTCTGTAACATTCCAGTTTATTGAGTCACCAGGGATTATTTATATGTATTCCCATCAGTCCCTGCCCCAGTGAGCTTACACTCTAAGGTCCCTATCCCATTCCCATCAGTCCCTGCCCCAGTGAGCTTACAATCTAAGGTCCCTATCCCATTCCCATCAGTCCCTGCCCCAGTGAGCTTACAATCTAAGGTCCCTATCCCATTCCCATCAGTCCCTGCCCCAGTGAGCTTACAATCTAAGGTCCCTATCCCATTCCCATCAGTCCCTGCCCCAGTGAGCTTACAATCTAAGGTCCCTATCCCATTCCCATCAGCCCCTGCCCCAGTGAGCTTACAATCTAAGGTCCCTATCCCATTCCCATCAGCCCCTGCCCCAGTGAGCTTACAATCTAAGGTCCCTATCCCATTCCCATCAGTCCCTGCCCCAGTGAGCTTACAATCTAAGGTCCCTATCCATTCCCATCAGTCTCTGCCCCAGTGAGCTTACAATCTAAGGTCCCTATCACATTCCCATCAGCCCCTGCCCCAGTGAGCTTACAATCTAAGGTCCCTATCACATTCCCATCAGCCCTTGTCCCAGTGAGCTTACAATCTAAGGGCCCTATCACATTCCCATCAGCCCCTGCCCCAGTGAGCTTACAATCTAAGGTCCCTATCCCATTCCCATCAGTCCCTGCCCCAGTGAGCTTACAATCTAAGGTCCCTATCACATTCCCATCAGCCCCTGCCCCAGTGAGCTTACAATCTAATGTCCTTATCCCATTCCCATCAGCCCCTGCCCCAGTGAGCTTACAATCTAAGGTCCCTATCCCATTCCCATCAGTCCCTGCCCCAGTGAGCTTACAATCTAAGGTCTCTACCACATTCCCCCCTTATATATTTATATATAGTGACCCCCCCCTTAATTGCCCCCCCCCCAGTGTAACCAATCCCAACTGGGCCAGCCTTTCCCCATAACTGAGCCCATTCCCTTTATCAGCTTAGTCGCTCTTCCCTGTACTTTCTCTATTTCATTACTGCCCCCCCGTATATATTTATATATAGTGACCCCCCCCCTTAACTGCCCCCCCCCCCAGTGTAACCAATCCCAACTGGGCCAGCCTTTCCCCATAACTGAGCCCGTTCCCTTTATCATCTTGTCAATCTATCCATCCATCTATCTGTTTATCTATTACTATATATATACAGTGGCTTGCAAAAATATTCAGCCCCCTTTGAACTTTTCCACATTTTGTCACATTACAGCCACAAACATGAATCAATTTTATTGGAATTCCACGTGAAAGCCCAATACAAAGTGGGGTACACGGGAAAGACCAATACAAAGTGGGGTACACGGGAGAAGTGGAAGGAAAATCATACATGATTCCAAATATTTGTTACAAATAAATAAGTGCAAAGTGGGGTGTGCGTAATTATTCAGCCCCTTTGGTCTGAGTGCAGTCAGTTGCCCATAGACATTGCCTGATGAGTGCTAATGACTAAATAGAGTGCCCCTGTGTGTAATCTAATGTCAGTACAAATACAGCTGCTCTGTGATGGCCTCAGAGGTTGCTAAGGTAATATTGGGAGCAACAACACCATGAAGCCCAAAGAACCCACCAGACAGGTCAGGGATAAAGTTATTGAGAAATATAAAGCAGGCTTAGGCTACAAACAGATTCCCAAAGCCTTGAACCTCCCACGGAGCCCTGTTCCACCGATCATTCAGAAATGGAAGGAGTATGGCGCAACTGTAACCCTACCCAGGCACGGCCCCCCCTAAACTCACAGGCCCAACAAGCGCTGATCAGAAATGCAGCCAAGAGGCCCATGGTGACTCTGGGGGGGCTGCAGGGATCTACAGCTCAGGGGGGGGAATCTGTCCGACAACTATTAGTCGGGCACTGCACAAAGTTGGCCTTTATGGGAGAGGGGCAAGAAGAAAGCCATTGTTAACAGAAAACCATAAGAAGTTCCGTTTGCAGTTTGCCACAAGCCATGTGGGGGGGGGGGGGGGCAGCAAACATGTGGGAGAAGGGGCTCTGGTCAGATGAGACCAAAATGGAACTTTTTGGCCAAAATGCAAAACGCTATGTGTGGCGGAAAACTAACACTGCCCATCACTCTGAACCCACCATCCCCACTGTCACATATGGGGGGGCAGCATCATGCTCTGGGGGGGCTTCAGCAGGGACAGGGAAGCTGCTCAGAGTTGATGGGGAGATGGATGGAGCCAAAAGACTTGAGACTGGGGCGGAGGTTCCCCTTCCAGCAGGGCAACGACCCTAAACATAAAGCCAGGGCAACAATGGGTTAAACCCAAACATATCCATGTGTTAGACTGGCCCAATCACAGCCCAGATCTAAATCCAATGGGGAATCTGTGGCAAGATCTGAAAACTGCTGCTCCCAAAGGCTGACCATCTAATCTGACTGAGCTGGAGCTGTTTTGCAAAGAAGAATGGGCAAGGATTTCAGTCTGTAGATGGGCAAAGCGGGTAGGGACATACCCTAAAGCCTGGCAGCTGGAATTGCAGCAAAAGGGGGTTCTACACAGTATTGGGGGGCTGAATAATTACGCACACCCCACTTTGCACTTATTTATTTGTAAAAAATGTTTGGAATCATGTATGATTTTCCCTCCACTTCTCACGTGTACCCCACTTTGTATTGGTCTTTCCCGTGTACCCCACTTTGTATTGGGCTTTCCCGGGGAATTCCAATAACTTTTGCAAGCCGCTGTATGTCTAGCTATATTTATATCTATATTATCTATCTATTGTATATCTATATATTCATGTCTGCCTATCAGTCTCTGTGTATGTATCTATCTGAGTTGCTGTTGGTAACAGTGACAGACACAGAGGTGCCAGTCCCTACAGACAGGATGCCCCCCATACAGTGGCACAGCCGGGGTATATACTGTAGGGGGCACTAGGGAGAAACCCAACCATTATACCTCCAGTTAAATGACCTCTCCCAGCTGAGGGGTTGTAGTACTGCCTGTGAGTGGTACCTGCCAGGAATGGCCGCCCAGCAGAGGGGGTACCTGCCAGGAATGGCCGCCCAGCAGAGGGGGTACCTGTCAGGAATGGCCGCCCAGCAGAGGGGGTACCTGCCAGGAATGGCCGCCCAGCAGAGGGGGTACCTGCCAGGAATGGCCGCCCAGCAGAGGGGGTACCTGCCAGGAATGGCCGCCCAGCAGAGGGGGTACCTGCCAGGAATAGCCGCCCAGCAGAGGGGGTACGTGCCAGGAATGGCCGCCCAGCAGAGGGGGTACGTGCCAGGAATGGCCGCCCAGCAGAGGGGGTACCTGCCAGGAATGGCCGCCCAGCAGAGGGGGTACCTGCCAGGAATGGCCGCCCAGCAGAGGGGGTACGTGCCAGGAATGGCCGCCCAGCAGAGGGGGTACGTGCCAGGAATGGCCGCCCAGCAGAGGGGGTACCTGCCAGGAATGGCCGCCCAGCAGAGGGGGTACGTGCCAGGAATGGCCACCCAGCAGAGGGGGTACGTGCCAGGAATGGCCACCCAGCAGAGGGGGTACGTGCCAGGAATGGCTGCCCAGCAGAGGGGGTACCTGCCAGGAATGGCCGCCCAGCAGAGGGGTACCTGCCAGGAATGGCCGCCCAGCAGAGGGGGTACGTGCCAGGAATGGCCGCCCAGCAGAGGGGGTACGTGCCAGGAATGGCCGCCCAGCAGAGGGGGTACGTGCCAGGAATGGCCGCCCAGCAGAGGGGGTACCTGCCAGGAATGGCCGCCCAGCAGAGGGGGTACGTGCCAGGAATGGCCGCCCAGCAGAGGGGGTACCTGCCAGGAATGGCCGCCCAGCAGAGGGGGTACGTGCCAGGAATGGCCACCCAGCAGAGGGGGTACGTGCCAGGAATGGCCGCCCAGCAGAGGGGGTACCTGCCAGGAATGGCCGCCCAGCAGAGGGGGTACCTGCCAGGAATGGCCGCCCAGCAGAGGGGGTACGTGCCAGGAATGGCCGCCCAGCAGAGGGGGTACGTGCCAGGAATGGGCCGCCCAGCAGAGGGGGTACGTGCCAGGAATGGCCGCCCAGCAGAGGGGGGTACCTGCCAGGAATGGCCGCCCAGCAGAGGGGGTACGTGCCAGGAATGGCCGCCCAGCAGAGGTGGTACGTGCCAGGAATGGCCGCCCAGCAGAGGGGGTACGTGCCAGGAATGGCCGCCCAGCAGAGGGGGTACCTGCCAGGAATGGCCGCCCAGCAGAGGGGGTACCTGCCAGGAATGGCCGCCCAGCAGAGGGGGTACGTGCCAGGAATGGCCGCCCAGCAGAGGGGGTACCTGCCAGGAATGGCCGCCCAGCAGAGGGGGTACCTGCCAGGAATGGCCGCCCAGCAGAGGGGGTACGTGTCAGTGCAACAGGACTGCTCCCCAGATCTGAGAGGAATGGAGGGAAAGACCGGCCGTACAGCGGGTGCCTGGGAGTCATTGGGTGCAGGAGGGTGAGAAATTGCCTGTCACTGTGTCTCTGTGTTTCATTACAGTAACAGCACGGCGGCTCCATTCCCCTCTCCATCTTCCCAACCTACGGATCCCTGGGGGGGACACGATCCCAGCTCCGCTAATGTGACACTTCTACCCAAGCGGGGGCTCCACTCACCTCTGCTTATTGTGTAACTAACAGTATGAGCAATGGGACCCCCGGGGGCTCAGATACACGTCCAGCCTGCAGCTACAGCCAGTCGGGGGGGAATGAGTGATACATTGGGGGTGGGGAGGAAAGGGGATCTCACCATCAGCATAGGAAGGGGTTCCTTACTGTAAGGGCAGTCAGGTTATGGGGTTCCCTACCAAGAGAGGGGGAATGAGTGATACATTGGGGGTGGGGAGGAAAGGGGATCTCACCATCAGCATAGGAAGGGGTTCCTTACTGTAAGGGCAGTCAGGTTATGGGATTCCCTACCCAGAGAGGGGGAATGAGTGATACATTGGGGGTGGGGAGGAAAGGGGATCTCACCATCAGCATAGGAAGGGGTTCCTTACTGTAAGGGCAGTCAGGTTATGGGATTCCCTACCAAGAGAGGGGGAATGAGTGATACATTGGTGGTGGGGAGGGAAGGGGATCTCACCATCAGCATAGGAAGGGGTTCCTTACTGTAAGGGCAGTCAGGTTATGGGATTCCCTACCCAGAGAGGGGGAATGAGTGATACATTGGGGGTGGGGAGGAAAGGGGATCTCACCATCAGCATAGGAAGGGGTTCCTTACTGTAAGGGCAGTCAGGTTATGGGATTCCCTACCCAGAGAGAGGGGGAATGAGTGATACATTGGGGGTGGGGAGGAAAGGGGATCTCACCATCAGCATAGGAAGGGGTTCCTTACTGTAAGGGCAGTCAGGTTATGGGGTTCCCTACCCAGAGAGAGGGGGAATGAGTGATACATTGGGGGTGGGGAAGAAAGGGGATCTCACCATCAGCATAGGAAGGGGTTCCTTACTGTAAGGGCAGTCAGGTTATGGGGTTCCCTACCAAGAGAGGGGGAATGAGTGATACATTGGGGGTGGGGAGGAAAGGGGATCTCACCATCAGCATAGGAAGGGGTTCCTTACTGTAAGGGCAGTCAGGTTATGGGGTTCCCTACAGAGAGAGGGGGAATAGAGGGTACCGGATCTCTAGAGGCCACTCCCACACTGACTGGAGACAGGGAACACTGTACGTATCCCAGAAGGCCGAGCGATCGGTATCCCGGCACTAATGGGTGAATCGATCGAATGTAATTGGCTTCTGCGATGTAATTGGGATGTTAGTAAATGAGAGTGGGAGGGGCTGAGCTGGCGGATAGTACATAAGCGCCACTTATTGATCCTACGAACAGGAGAGGCGGGTGCTTAGGTGCTCATTATACTCATTGTGTCATGTAATCTGCCCACTAGGGGGAGCTCTTGTATCAGAGCCAGTGAATGGTAACTCCCATAAACACACAGGGATATATACAGGCAGTATGGCAGCCCCTGCTCCTACTCACATTCTGCTGGGCCGGGGGGTGGGCTTCCTGCTACTCACCTTCCTGCTGGTTCTGACTCCTGATACAACTCCCCAATACCCATTCATTCCTCATTCTCACTGGGTTTATAGTTATGTGTAACTGTCACTGTGTCTGTCCCTTTCCCTTCCCTGCACTGCTGGTTCTGACTCCTGATACAACTCCCCAATACCCATTCATCCCTCATTCTCACTGGGTTTATAGTTATGTGTAACTGTCACTGTGTCTGTCCCTTTCCCTTCCCTGCACTGCTGGTTCTGACTCCTGATACAACTCCCCAATATCCATTCATTCCTCAATCTCACTGGGTTTATAGTTATGTGTAACTGTCACTGTGTCTGTCCCTTTCCCTTCCCTGCACTGCTGGTTCTGACTCCTGATACAACTCCCCAATACCCATTCATTCCTCATTCTCACTGGGTTTATAGTTATGTGTAACTGTCACTGTGTCTGTCCCTTTCCCTTCCCTGCACTGCTGGTTCTGACTCCTGATACAACTCCCAAATACCCATTCATCCCTCATTCTCACTGGGTTTATAGTTATGTGTAACTGTCACTGTGTCTGTCCCTTTCCCTTCCCTGCACTGCTGGTTCTGACTCCTGATACAACTCCCAAATACCCATTCATCCCTCATTCTCACTGGGTTTATAGTTATGTGTAACTGTCACTGTGTCTGTCCCTTTCCCTTCCCTGCACTGCTGGTTCTGACTCCTGATACAACTCCCCAATACCCATTCATTCCTCATTCTCACTGGGTTTATAGTTATGTGTAACTGTCACTGTGTCTGTCTAAGGGAAACACTATGGCACCTCCTACCCATATGTATAAATACAAATATACAGAGGGAATGTTCTGGGCACACAATAAGCTGTACCCCCATACTGTACTGTCTAAGGGAAACACTATGGCACCCCCTACCCATATGTATAAATACAAATATACAGAGAAGGAATGTTCTGGGCACACAATAAGCTGTACCCCCATACTGTACTGTCTAAGGGAAACACTATGGCACCCCCTACCCATATGTATAAATACAAATATACAGAGGGAATGTTCTGGGCACACAATAAGCTGTACCCCCATACTGTACTGTCTAAGGGAAACACTATGGCACCCCCTACCCATATGTATAAATACAAATATACAGAGAAGGAATGTTCTGGGCACACAATAAGCTGTACCCCCCATACTGTACTGTCTAAGGGAAACACTATGGCACCCCCTACCCATATGTATAAATACAAATATACAGAGAGGGAATGTTCTGGGCACACAATAAGCTGTACCCCCATACTGTACTGTCTAAGGGAAACACTATGGCACCTCCTACCCATATGTATAAATACAAATATACAGAGGGAATGTTCTGGGCACACAATAAGCTGTACCCCCATACTGTACTGTCTAAGGGAAACACTATGGCACCCCCTACCCATATGTATAAATACAAATATACAGAGAGGGAATGTTCTGGGCACACAATAAGCTGTACCCCCATACTGTACTGTCTAAGGGAAACACTATGGCACCCCTTACCCATATTTATAAATACAAATATACAGAGAAGGAATGCTCTGGGCACACAATAAGCTGTACCCTCATACTGTACTGTCTAAGGGAAACACTATGGCACCCCCTACCCATATGTATAAATACAAATATACAGAGAGGGAATGTTCTGGGCACACAATAAGCTGTACCCCCATACTGTACTGTCTAAGGGAAACACTATGGCACCCCCTACCCATATGTATAAATACAAATATACAGAGAAGGAATGCTCTGGGCACACAATAAGCTGTACCCCCATACTGTACTGTCTAAGGGAAACACTATGGCACCCCCTACCCATATGTATAAATACAAATATACAGAGAAGGAATGTTCTGGGCACACAATAAGCTGTACCCCCATACTGTACTGTCTAAGGGAAACACTATGGCACCCCCTACCCATATGTATAAATACAAATATACAGAGAAGGAATGCTCTGGGCACCCCCCCATACCATACAGTAATAGGATATGCCACACAGGGCGGGGGGGGGGGGGGGAGACAGTTGCTCGGGGTTAATAGATGATGAAAGGAGTGAGTCCATAATAAATGGAAGAGATAAAAGAATAAATCACATTTCTCCTTCACTAAATTCTATTCAGGGGTCATTGGGATCCGAGAGCTTTGTGTTGGGGAACTGTGTCAGCGCCCGACTAATCCCCTTTGTCCAGTTATAAATAGCAAATCTGCCCCCCCCTGTTGCACTGCCGGGTCTCATTCCGGGGCAGGAAAGGAGAATTTGTTGGGGCTCGCTGGGTAATCCCACCATTATACAGCGTTTAGTAAATGCTTTATGGCTGAGATTCTGTCACAGTGGCACAGATCCTATCCCCCCCCATTGTAAGCAGCAGTCCTGCCCTGCTTTATGGCTGAGATTCTAGCTATCTGTATAACAGAGCATTCTGTCACAGTGGCACAGATCCTATCTGATCCCCCCATTGTAAGCAGCAGTCCTGCCCTGCTTTATGGCTGAGATTCTAGCTATCTGTATAACAGAGCATTCTGTCACAGTGGCACAGATCCTATCTGATCCCCCCCATTGTAAGCAGCAGTCCTGCCCTGCTTTATGGCTGAGATTCTAGCTATCTGTATAACAGAGCATTCTGTCACAGTGGCACAGATCCTATCTGATCCCCCCATTGTAAGCAGCAGTCCTGCCCTGCTTTATGGCTGAGATTCTAGCTATCTGTATAACAGAGCATTCTGTCACAGTGGCACAGATCCTATCTGATCCCCCCATTGTAAGCAGCAGTCCTGCCCTGCTTTATGGCTGAGATTCTAGCTATCTGTATAACAGAGCATTCTGTCACAGTGGCACAGATCCTATCTGATCCCCCCATTGTAAGCAGCAGTCCTGCCCTGCTTTATGGCTGAGATTCTAGCTATCTGTATAACAGAGCATTCTGTCACAGTGGCACAGATCCTATCTGATCCCCCCATTGTAAGCAGCAGTCCTGCCCTGCTTTATGGCTGTAAATATATGCAGATCTGCTCACTGTATTACACAGACAGGATCTCATGAATGTAGAAGTCATGTCTCACTCACTGAACTAAACGCAAAATAATGTTTTTTTTCCCCTTGAGAAATGTAATATTTTCCCAGCATGCCACAGTGGAGCAATTGTAAATATTTGTGTTGTGATTTAATGTAGAGTGTTTCACAATGTGGCCAGTAGGTGGCAGTATATACACAGGCTATGTATAACCTTATACATAATGGGAGTAAGCTTAGTCACTCTTCCCTGTACTTTTTCTATTTCATTACTGCCCCCCCTTATATATTTATATATAGTGACCCCCCCTTAACTGCCCCCCCCCCCCAGTGTAACCAATCCCAACTGGGCCAGCCTTTCCCCATAACTGAGCCCATTCCCTTTATCAGCTTAGTCGCTCTTCCCTGTACTTTCTCTATTTCATTACTGCCCCCCCCCTTATATATTTATATATAGTGACCCCCCCCCCTTAACTGCCCCCCCCCCCAGTGTAACCAATCCCAACTGGGCCAGCCTTTCCCCATAACTGAGCCCATTCCCTTTATCAGCTTAGTCGCTCTTCCCTGTACTTTCTCTATTTCATTACTGCCCCCCCTTATATATTTATATATAGTGACCCCCCCTTAACTGCCCCCCCCCCCCAGTGTAACCAATCCCAACTGGGCCAGCCTTTCCCCATAACTGAGCCCATTCCCTTTATCAGCTTAGTCGCTCTTCCCTGTACTTTCTCTATTTCATTACTGCCCCCCCTTATATATTTATATATAGTGACCCCCCCCTTAACTGCCCCTTCCCCAGTGTAACCAATCCCAACTGGGCCAGCCTTTCCCCATAACTGAGCCCATTCCCTTTATCAGCTTAGTCGCTCTTCCCTGTACTTTCTCTATTTCATTACTGCCCCCCCTTATATATTTATATATAGTGACCCCCCCCTTAACTGCCCCTTCCCCAGTGTAACCAATCCCAACTGGGCCAGCCTTTCCCCAAAACTGAGCCCATTCCCTTTATCAGCTTAGTCGCTCTTCCCTGTACTTTCTCTATTTCATTACTGCCCCCCCTTATATATTTATATATAGTGACCCCCCCTTAACTGCCCCCCCCCCCCCCAGTGTAACCAATCCCAACTGGGCCAGCCTTTCCCCATAACTGAGCCCATTCCCTTTATCAGCTTAGTCGCTCTTCCCTGTACTTTCTCTATTTCATTACTGCCCCCCCTTATATATTTATATATAGTGACCCCCCCCCTTAACTGCCCCTTCCCCAGTGTAACCAATCCCAACTGGGCCAGCCTTTCCCCATAACTGAGCCCATTCCCTTTATCAGCTTAGTCGCTCTTCCCTGTACTTTCTCTATTTCATTACTGCCCCCCCTTATATATTTATATATAGTGACCCCCCCCCTTAACTGCCCCTTCCCCAGTGTAACCAATCCCAACTGGGCCAGCCTTTCCCCATAACTGAGCCCATTCCCTTTATCAGCTTAGTCGCTCTTCCCTGTACTTTCTCTATTTCATTACTGTCCCCCCCTTATATATTTATATATAGTGACCCCCCCATAACTGCCCCTTCCCCAGTGTAACCAATCCCAACTTGGGGACCAGGATACATGAAATCAATTACAAGGCAACTTTTAAAAAGCCAATTTACTCTCATAAATTAAAAAAAGAGCAAATCACAGGTTTAATACTGAAATGGTTCCGGGCAGAAGACCCACCGCCCGACGGCTCCACATTAGAAACACAAAGGTCCATCCACAGGTAACAGAACGCAGCACACAAACACCGCCGGGAGAGTCCATGCTAGAGGGGTGTGTGTGACCCCCGTAAAACAAACACCCGCCGGTACAGACACACAATAGGACACACATGCTCACACTAAGTACAAAACACAGCTTGTCGGATGCAAAAGGAACACGTGTGTGTGTAACAATCAGCGCCGGTCCATCCGTGATCCAATCTGCAGCCTCGAGAGCTCCAAAGTGAGTGGCGGCCATATTGGTCACGCCGAGCCAATGGTTAACAGTGCTTAGCTACTTTCAGTACTGAGTCGGATCTCGATGAAGGGAACAACAATGAAAAGTTCATCCCTCTGGAACGGTCCGTCTGTTGTGGCACCAACACCCAATTAAAAACCCCACGGAGGGGCGGGCACCCCATGATCCCTAAAAAAGTTGTGGGTGCTGAATTCACATTAATGAAATCACAAAGAGAGAGAGTTTTGCCGTTGCTCCCAGCATGCCTTGGTCCTTTAGCCCTCGGGGGGGGCATCTGGGATTAGACGGGAGATGGCAGAGCCCCCCCTATAATGCCAGTGGCAGTGCGATGTGACCCCCAAACCCCAAGGGGGGGCTATTAGGAAATGGCAACGCTGTTATTCTCCAGGTCCATTTTGCCGGTGGATCGGCCCAGGGGCACGCAGCAGGGTTTGGCCCCGTCCCCGTCGCACAGGCCGTTCAGCGGCTTCTTCTCTTTGGAGTCGGACAGCTTGATGGTTTCTGGGGTGCTGCACCCCTGGATTTTACTCCTGGCTCTTAGCTTGTCCCTGACAGAATAGAGGCCGAGGCCCAGGCAGCCGAGCAGCGTCAGCACCAGGAGCACCGTGACCACCACAAACTGCTTGTAATAATCCCGCTCGGCGGTGTTGGGGGCCACGCTCCCCGGGCAGCTGACGGGCCGGACCCAGTAATGGGCCACCTGGTACCTGTAGCTGCTCTCCGTGGCCCAACACTCGTACAGCCCCTCCGTATCCTCCCGCACGATAATCACCTGCGCGTCCTCCGCCGTCACCATCTGCATCTCGGGGGCCGCCAAGTCCGGGGTCTTCCAGCTGTAAGTGGCCAGGGCCGAGCGGTGGGGGCACCTCAGCTCCAGGATGGTGTTATAGCAGCTGCTGTAATTCTCCTCTGGGGACCCCAAAAGTAAATAACCAATAGTTACAATACTGCAATTTAGGCACATAGGGGCTCATTTACCAACACTGCCTGAGGGCAGTAACCCATGGCAACCAATCAAATTGTTGCATTTATTGCAGCTGGCTGTGGGCAGTAACCCACGGTGACCAATCAAATTGTTGCATTTATTACAGCTGGCTGTGGGCAGTAACCCACGGCGACCAATCAAATTGTTGCATTTATTACAGCTGGCTGTGGGCAGTAACCCATGGCAACCAATCAAACTGTTATTTATTGCAGCTGGCTGTGGGCAGTAACCCATGGCGACCAATCAAATTTAGCATTTATCGCAGCTGGCTGTGGGCAGTAACCCATGGCGACCAATCAAATTGTTGCATTTATTGCAGCTGGCTGTGGGCAGAAACCCATGGCGACCAATCAAATTGTTGCATTTATAACAGCTGGCTGTGGGCAGTAACCCATGGCGACCAATCAAATTGTTGCATTTATTACAGCTGGCTGTGGGCAGTAACCCATGGCGACCAATCAAATTGTTGCATTTATTACAGCTGGCTGTGGGCAGTAACCCATGGCAACCAATCAAACTGTTGCAGTTATTGCAGCTGGCTAAGGGCAGTAACCCATGGCAACCAATCAAACTGTTGCAGTTATTGCAGCTGGCTAAGGGCAGTAACCCATGGCAACCAATCAAACTGTTGCAGTTATTGCAGCTGGCTAAGGGCAGTAACCCATGGCGACCAATCAGATTGTTGCATTTATTGCAGCTGGCTGTGGGCAGTAACCCATGGCGGCCAATCAAATTGTTGCATTTATTGCAGCTGGCTAAGGGCAGGAACCCATGGCGACCAATGAAATTGTTGCATTTATTGCAGCTGGCTGAGGGCAGGAACCCATGGCAACCAATCAAATTATTGCATTTATTGCAGCTGGCTAAGCGCAGTAACCCATGGCGACCAATGAAATTGTTGCATTTATTGCAGCTGGCTAAGGGCAGTAACCCATGGCGGCCAATCAAATTGTTGCATTTATTGCAGCTGGCTAAGGGCAGGAACCCATGGCGACCAATGAAATTGTTGCATTTATTGCAGCTGGCTGAGGGCAGGAACCCATGGCAACCAATCAAATTATTGCATTTATTGCAGCTGGCTAAGCGCAGTAACCCATGGCGACCAATGAAATTGTTGCATTTATTGCAGCTGGCTGAGGGCAGGAACCCATGGCGGCCAATCAAATTGTTGCATTTATTGCAGCTGGCTAAGGGCAGGAACCCATGGCGACCAATGAAATTGTTGCATTTATTGCAGCTGGCTAAGGGCAGTAACCCATGGCGACCAATCAGATTGTTGCATTTATTGCAGCTGGCTGAAAAAAAGCCAATCACTGGTTGGTTGCTATGGGTTACTGCCCATGGGTAAATTTGCCCAGTGTTGATAACTGAGCCCCATAGTCTCATAGGGTTGAGCAGGGTCAGACTGGGGGGCCACCACCACCTGCCTGGCCCCTCCCCAGAGTGCACCTTCAGTGCATTGGGGGAGGGGATAGGGGCGGGGCCCACCAGGTTTTTTCTCAGTGCCCCGCTGGTTCAGTCCCACCCTGGGGTTGGGCCCAAATGAGGTTCTGGTTCTCACCTTTGACTGAGGCGCTGGGGGGGCGCATAACTCGGGGTGTGCCTATACTGAAGCAGGTGGTATTGGGGTTCCCCCTCTCGATGTCCTGGAGCCAGGATTTCCTACAGAGAAAGAAGGAACGTCAGTTTTCCCCCCGGCTGTCAATCAACGACATAATGGGGCGTCCCCTTCTTTAGCCCCTCCTATGTGCCCAAGGTGGGAGGATCCAAGCTGCCGGTTGCTAATTGGTCAGTACCGGCAACCAGATATGAGGCAACTGGACATCTGTTTAATGCCCAAGGAGGAGGGGCATTGGCACGGTAATCTGTGATTGGCCAATCGATGTGTCAATCTAGAAAACACGGGTCAAAACCGGACGGGTGGTAACAGAGGAGCATTGGTGGGTGGGGTTGGACGCGGGCAGGTTAGGGGTAACTAACCAACTGCATGGGGGTTACTTACCCTTTGTCCTGCTCGGAGCGAACACTGCGGCACCTCTGGCTCGCCCCATCCCACGCACAGTAAGGATCTCGGGCCAAGATGCAGTCGAAGCAGCTCTGATACACGGTGCAGTTGGCCAGTGGCACCCTGAGCACCCCAGCTGAGTACCCGATGTACAGGACACCCTATATACAGTGAGACGTTAGAGTGCAAGCTCTGCGGGACAGGGATCATTTTCCCTTGGCTAGCAACTCAGTTACACACAGTACCATATTCATGCCATTACTGAACACCCATACCAGTCAATCATTTACCCAGAAACCCCCCGAGAGACCAACTCTCACCTCATTGGCTGCCAGGAGAATGTTCTCCACCGGCTCCTCGGGGGTCAGTAGCTCTATCTCCTCGATGATGTGCGACTCCGAGCCATTACCCATGAGCACCGCTTTGTGCAGGAATCCTTTATCTGAGGGGAACAAGATTGGGGTGCAGGGTTAGCCCCCCCTATGGGCGAATATCGGGCACGGCCATTAGAACTAAGGGGCCACGGGCCCTACCTGTGCCCAGGAACATGACGGTATAGTTGAGACCGGACACCGATTGGACAGAGTCGAGGGCGATCCTGGTGTATTGGACGTTCTGTTTGACCAGCACAGGCCGGCCGGCACCGGGCGACACCACCTCGTCCATCAGGAAATGTTCCTTCATGAAGTTCAGGTCTGTGTCTGAGAATTTGCCCCCTGAGCACTGGGGGGGGGGGTGAAAAGAGGGCAGTCAGTCAGTCAGTCAGGCCCAGTTGCCGTAGGAGACAGTACGTGTCAGTCAGTCAGTCAGGCCCAGTTGCCGTAGGAGACAGTACGTGTCAGTCAGTCAGGCCCAGTTGCCATAGGAGACAGTACGTGTCAGTCAGTCAGTCAGGCCCAGTTGCCGTAGGAGACAGTACGTGTCAGTCAGTCAGTCAGGCCCAGTTGCCGTAGGAGACAGTACGTGTCAGTCAGTCAAGCCCAGTTGCCGTAGGAGACAGTACGTGTCAGTCAGTCAGGCCCAGTTGCCATAGGAGACAGTACGTGTCAGTCAGTCAGTCAGGCCCAGTTGCCGTAGGAGACAGTACGTGTCAGTCAGTCAGTCAGGCCCAGTTGCCGTAGGAGACAGTACGTGTCAGTCAGTCAGTCAGGCCCAGTTGCCATAGGAGACAGTACGTGTCAGTCAGTCAGTAAGGCCCAGTTGCCGTAGGAGACAGTACGTGTCAGTCAGTCAGGCCCAGTTGCCGTAGGAGACAGTACGTGTCAGTCAGTCAGGCCCAGTTGCCATAGGAGACAGTACGTGTCAGTCAGTCAGTAAGGCCCAGTTGCCGTAGGAGACAGTACGTGTCAGTCAGTCAGGCCCAGTTGCCGTAGGAGACAGTACGTGTCAGTCAGTCAGGCCCAGTTGCCATAGGAGACAGTACGTGTCAGTCAGTCAGTCAGGCCCAGTTGCCGTAGGAGACAGTACGTGTCAGTTCAGTCAGGCCCAGTTGCCGTAGGAGACAGTACGTGTCAGTCAGTCAGGCCCAGTTGCCGTAGGAGACAGTACGTGTCAGTCAGTCAGGCCCAGTTGCCGTAGGAGACAGTACGTGTCAGTCAGTCAGGCCCAGTTGCCGTAGGAGACAGTACGTGTCAGTCAGGCCCAGTTGCCGTAGGAGACAGTACGTGTCAGTCAGGCCCAGTTGCCGTAGGAGACAGTACGTGTCAGTCAGTCAGGCCCAGTTTGCCGTAGGAGACAGTACGTGTCAGTCAGTCAGGCCCAGTTGCCGTAGGAGACAGTACGTGTCAGTCAGTCAGGCCCAGTTGCCGTAGGAGACAGTACGTGTCAGTCAGTCAGGCCCAGTTGCCGTAGGAGACAGTACGTGTCAGTCAGTCAGGCCCAGTTGCCGTAGGAGACAGTACGTGTCAGTCAGTCAGGCCCAGTTGCCGTAGGAGACAGTACGTGTCAGTCAGTCAGTCAGGCCCAGTTGCCGTAGGAGACAGTACGTGTCAGTCAGTCAGTCAGGGCCCAGTTGCCGTAGGAGACAGTACGTGTCAGTCAGTCAGTCAGGCCAGTTGCCGTAGGAGACAGTACGTGTCAGTCAGTCAGGCCCAGTTGCCGTAGGAGACAGTACGTGTCAGTCAGTCAGGCCCAGTTGCCGTAGGAGACAGTACGTGTCAGTCAGTCAGGCCCAGTTGCCGTAGGAGACAGTACGTGTCAGTCAGTCAGTCAGGCCCAGTTGCCGTAGGAGACAGTACGTGTCAGTCAGTCAGGCCCAGTTGCCGTAGGAGGACAGTACGTTGTCAGTCAGTCAGGCCCAGTTGCCGTAGGAGACAGTACGTTCAGTCAGTCAGTCAGGCCCAGTTTGCCGTAGGAGACAGTACGTGTCCAGTCAGTCAGGCCCAGTTGCCGTAGGAGACAGTACGTGTCAGTCAGTCAGTCAGGCCCAGTTGCCGTAGGAGACAGTACGTTCAGTCAGTCAGTCAGGCCCAGTTGCCGTAGGAGACAGTACGTGTCAGTCAGTCAGTCAGGCCCAGTTGCCGTAGGAGACAGTACGTGTCAGTCAGTCAGGAGGCCCAGTTGCCGTAGGAGACAGTACGTGTCAGTCAGTCCAGGCCCAGTTGCCGTAGGAGACAGTACGTGTCAGTCAGTCAGTCAGGCCCAGTTGGCCGTAGGAGACAGTACGTGTCAGTCAGTCAGTCAGGCCCAGTTGCCGTAGGAGACAGTACGTGTCAGCTCAGTCAGTCAGGCCCAGTTGCCGTAGGAGACAGTACGTGTCAGTCAGTCCAGGCCCAGTTGCCGTAGGAGACAGTACGTGTCAGTCAGTCAGTCAGGCCCAGTTGCCGTAGGAGACAGTACGTGTCAGTCAGTCAGTCAGGCCCAGTTGCCGTAGGAGACAGTACGTGTCAGTCAGTCAGTCAGGCCCAGTTGCCGTAGGAGACAGTACGTGTCAGTCAGTCAGTCAGGCCCAGTTGCTGTAGGAGACAGTACGTGTCAGTCAGTCAGTCAGGCCCAGTTGCTGTAGGAGACAGTACGTGTCAGTCAGTCAGTCAGGCCCAGTTGCCGTAGGAGACAGTACGTGTCAGTCAGTCAGTCAGTCAGGCCCAGTTGCCGTAGGAGACAGTACGTGTCAGTCAGTCAGTCAGTCAGGCCCAGTTGCCGTAGGAGACAGTACGTGTCAGTCAGTCAGTCAGTCAGGCCCAGTTGCTGTAGGAGACAGTACGTGTCAGTCAGTCAGTCAGTCAGGCCCAGTTGCCGTAGGAGACAGTACGTGTCAGTCAGTCAGTCAGGCCCAGTTGCCGTAGGAGACAGTACGTGTCAGTCAGTCAGTCAGTCAGGCCCAGTTGCCGTAGGAGACAGTACGTGTCAGTCAGTCAGTCAGGCCCAGTTGCCGTAGGAGACAGTACGTGTCAGTCAGTCAGTCAGGCCCAGTTGCCGTAGGAGACAGTACACGTGCCGGTGGTACTTACACTGCCGGGACGCGGGTCGGACACGACGCCCATATACCGGTTCCATTTTGACGATTCCTTGTTCTGCTCCTTGAAGGCCCCGTTGAAGACTTTCTCGATGTCATTGAGTTTGTACAAACAGACGGCCGAGCTCCTCCGGCCCCCCAGCTGCCTGCCCCACACACAGACACACAGGGTTATGTTTCTATAGGGGGGTAGGGATACTACAAGGGGGTATAATGTATCATTATATTCCCCAAAGCCCTAGGGAAAAGCCGCTCCATTCATTCCAGTCCATAAGGCTCTGGGGCTCAGGTTCCCCGGGAGCTTGAGATGTTGTTGAACATCAACTCCCTGCGCCAGTCACTAGGCGCCTAATGGGCCGGCAGGGGATGAATGGCGAGTAATTGCACCGGCGGATCCTCCCCTCGCTCATTAGGGTCCCGCTAAGTGCAGAGCCGGACGCGCATCAGTATATCGGCCACTTACTGCTGCTTATTGTATTCCCTCCCCCGGGAGCGCTGGGCTCGGCTACTGATTGGCTACTGATGGGCCATTAGCAGGTACCGGGGGTCTGTGTATTGGGAACTGGTTAACTGGCCTGGTTCTGTGTGCGTCTATATATTTATATATATAATTCGGCTCATCCAGAGGCATTCATTCAGCTGCCCCACTGCCACCTCCAACCTCTGGCTGCCCCACTGCCACCTCCCACCTCTGGCTGCCCCACTGCCACCTCCCACCTCTGGCTGCCCCACTGCCACCTCCCACCTCTGGCTGCCCCACTGCCACCTCCCACCTCTGGCTGCCCCCACTGCCACCTCCCACCTCTGGCTGCCCCACTGCCACCTCCCACCTCTGGCTGCCCCACTGCCACCTCCCACCTCTGGCTGCCCCACTGCCACCTCCCACCTCTGGCTGCCCCACTGCCACCTCCCACCTCTGGCTGCCCCACTGCCACCTCCCACCTCTGGCTGCCCCACTGCCACCTCCCACCTCTGGCTGCCACCTCCCACCTCCCACCTCTGGCTGCCCCACTGCCACGTCCCACCTTTGGCTGCCCCACTGCCACCTCCCACCTCTGGCTGCCCCACTGCCACCTCTCTGGCTGCCCCACCGCCACCTCTCTGGCTGCCCCACTGCCACCTCTGTGGCTGGCTCACTGCCACCTCTGGCTGTACCACCGGCTGCCCCATCATTCAGCCTCACTGTTAGTACCCTGCCAGTGTAATTCCCCTGTCGGCTCCTCTCTGATCCCCGGGATTACCTTACTGGCCTCTCTGCTCTTCTGACCTGTTACTGGCTCCGCCCCTGCCTGCTCATTATGGGTCAGCGCTTTAACCCCTCGCTAATTCCCAGGGTCAGTGGCTTAGTGGGCCTTATCCTTCAATCCTTACAGCCGTGCCCTTGGGTCACAACCCTTCACCCACTCTGTGTTTCCCAGCCCCTCCCACCCAGCCTTGCCCCTCCCACAACTCACCACTGGGTGCGGAAGACCCCGAAGAAGATGCTGTTGTTTGGGTCGGGCTGGTTCTGTAGGGCCACGTGATGCAGAATGTTGAAAGGAAAGTGATTCTGCAGAGAGCAGGTCAGTTGGGCTTTCAGGAACGTCGTCCATCTTTTCTGGAGAACCTTCTCTCCCCCCACGTCGTTCTGCAGAGAAAAACGGGGGTCAGACGTGAACCGACGAGCCAATGGGCTTCCGGGGGCCTATTTATACCGATTTGGGTCTCTTAAACGTATGACCCTATGGTAGAGTCCTGAGTCCGGCGCAGGACCCATTGATCACAATTAAACAGGAAGTGCTGTTGCTGCAAACTGGAAGTGACATCATCAGAAGTGGGCAAGGCTAGAAAAAAATATGGCTGCCACCCTTACGGGTGACCCGCCAAACCACATCCAAAAATCTACCCACCCTAAACCCCCCCAGGCAGCCTTTGGTATGGCCTGGAATGGTCCATTAGCAACCGCAGAAGGGCACACCTTGGGCAACACTGCCCCTCACTGGAACAGTCAGTAAATACAGAGAGTAATTCCAACCCCCACCGAGGGGTTTTACAAACAACCCTGTATTTGCCAACCAATCAGATATTCGGCCTCTCCCTATGGCACAAACCCAGGCTGTAGGGCTGTTGCTAACCTTGCACACCCTGGCAACCCGCGCCACCGTCATCTTCTCAAAGAAGTCATATTCCCGGGTGGTCTCGTCGAAGAAGAAATAGACCTTGCTGTCTGGAGAGGAACCCTGAGGGTTGAACGACCCCACAAACACGGCGTCCGCTGCAGGGTGCAAGGGAGGGAGAGAAAGGGGGTCAGTGACGCAAGGGGCAAGGTGTAACGGTACTGGGTCGGACTGGGTCGGACTGGATCTCCCTCCCCTAGCTACAGTGGGTCCCTGCACCCTCCAGTCCGACCCTGGGCCGGTACCTTTAAAGCACATTTATACAATTTCATATTTTTTATATTCATGAATCAATTCTGCATCGGGCCACTAGGTGGCAGGACACCTCCATGATCTACTGCATTTGGGTTTATTTGGGCTAAAGGGTGAAAGGGGTTGGCCAGCCACCGCACCCCAGCCCCGGGGATCGCAGGGAGGGGAACATACCTGCCAACCCCCCCCCCCCCACACACACACGCCCTAGGAAGGTGCTAGTGATAATATCCACTGGAAACAAAAAAATGCCCAACTCACCATTCAGCCAACCGTGAGAGCCTTCTGTCCTAAGGCTTACTTTTGTGCCCAGGTTCCGGAAAATAACGGGCTCGTTCCCTCGAAAATTATTCATGGTTCCCGTGTAGAGTTCCCCATCTGCGCAGGAGAGATTCCATAATCACAAGAACTAACGATCCCTCTCTCCCTGTTATCATTTACACTCACCGCCATCTTGCCCTACTGTCTCCATCTTGCCCTACTGTCTCCATCTTGCCCTACTGTCTCCATCTTGCCCTACTGTCTCCATCTTGCCCTACTGTCTCCATCTTGGCCTACTGTCCCCATCTTGCCCTACTGTCTCCATCTTGCCCTACTGTCTCCATCTTGCCCTACTGTCTCCATCTTGCCCTACTGTCTCCATCTTGTCCTACTGTCTCCATCTTGCCCTACTGTCTCCATCTTGCCCTACTGTTTCCATCTTGCCCTACTGTCTCCATCTTGCCCTACTGTCTCCATCTTGCCCTACTGTCTCCATCTTGTCCTACTGTCTCCATCTTGCCCTACTGTCTCCATCTTGTCCTACTGTCCCCATCTTGCCCTACTGTCCCCATCTTGCCCTACTGTCCCCATCTTGCCCTACTGTCTCCATCTTGTCCTACTGTCTCCATCTTGCCCTACTGTCTCCATCTTGCCCTACTGTCTCCATCTTGCCCTACTGTGCCCATCTTGCCCTGTTCATCATCCCTAAAACCCCTTCTATCTCCCCCACTTCTAGGTGCAACTGCTGCTCCCTTAAATTAATCTCTCAAAAACAATAAGAAAAAATACAAAAGAAGTTCTGACCCCCCCAGACTATATTGGTGTATATATTACCTATTAAAGTCACAAGTCACCATATAGCCCCTAGGGGGCAGTGTGTAGCCTCCTTACCTATGGTGATAGACGTGTAATTATGTTGGGGGTCAAAGGGTGACTGGCCTCTTCCATCCATTGTGATAATCGTTCCATTGGGGTTCTTGGGCATTGAGAAATGGTCCAACTCCTGGGGGGGGAGACATTGAGCAGAAGAGTCAGACTCCATCTTTATGTCACTGGGTCATAAACCAAACCCACAACTAGACTGTAAGCTCCATGGGATACCACTAGAGTGTAAGCTCCTTGGGGCAGGGCCTCCCATTATACCACTAGATTGTAAGCTCCTTGGGGCAGGGCCTCCCATTATACCACTAGAGTGTAAGCTCCTTGGGGCAGGGCCTCCCATTATACCACTAGAGTGTAAGCTCCTTGGGGCAGGGTCTCCCATTATACCACTAGAGTGTAAGCTCCTTGGGGCAGGGTCTCCCATTATACCACTAGAGTGTAAGCTCCTTGGGACAGGGCCTCCCATTATACCACTAGAGTGTAAGCTCCTTGGGGCAGGGCCTCCCATTATACCACTAGAGTGTAAGCTCCTTGGGGCAGGGTCTCCCATTATACCACTAGAGTGTAAGCTCCTTGGGGCAGGGCCTCCCATTATACCACTAGAGTGTAAGCTCCTTGGGACAGGGCCTCCCATTATACCACTAGAGTGTAAGCTCCTTGGGGCAGGGTCTCCCATTATACCACTAGAGTGTAAGCTCCTTGGGACAGGGTCTCCCATTATACCACTAGAGTGTAAGCTCCTTGGGACAGGGTCTCCCATTATACCACTAGAGTGTAAGCTCCTTGGGGCAGAGCCTCCCATTATATCACTAGAGTGTAAGCTCCTTGGGGCAGGGCCTCCCATTATATCACTAGAGTGTAAGCTCCTTGGGGCAGGGCCTCCCATTATACCACTAGAGTGTAAGCTCCTTGGGATACCACTAAACTAAGCTCTATGGGGCTCCTATCACAGCAATGAACTGTAACTCTGTTGGGTAGGAATATACTATTAGATTGCAAGCTTTCTGGGGCAGTGTCAGTTCCGATAGACAGGACTGGGAACCAAAAGTCCCTTGGTCTAGTCCAGTGGATTGGGGGGTCTTCAGAAGCCCCAGGAGACAGGAGCCCCGCCCCCTTCCCCTATAAGCCCCTGACTCACATCTAATTAGTGCAGGCAATTAGCCAAGGCTAAAGCTCCAAGGATAAATGTGAAAGCTTGTTAACCCCTCGCTGACAGCTAATGGCACATTGGGGGGCTTGTTAACCCCTTCCTCGCTGGCAGCTAACGGCACATTGGGGGGCTTGTTAACCCCTTCCTCGCTGGCAGCTAACGGCACATTGGGGGGCTTGTTAACCCCTCCCTCGCTGACGCTCACGGCACATTGGGGGGCTTGTTAACCCCTCCCTCGCTGGCGCTTACGGCACATGGGGGCTTGTTAACCCCTCCCTCGCTGGCGCTTACGGCACATGGGGGCTTGTTAACCCCTCCCTCGCTGGCAGCTAACGGCACATTGGGGGCTTGTTAACCCCTCCCTCGCTGGCGCTCACGGCACATGGGGGGGTACTCACAATGTAGGTGCAGGTAGGGTTAAAGGCGTAGGTCCCACAGGTATACAGGTGGCTGCCATTCACTGGGGCCAGGATCCGGATGAAGTTAAAGCACTCCGTCTGCGGGGGGCAAATTAGCAGGAGAGTTACCCCGCGGGGCAGAACTGTCATGTGGGCTTTTATCATCTACTTGCCCAATATTGAACTAAATAGTGTCTGTAGGGGGGGGTCTGGGGCTCCATTATACACCCCGGGCACCTCTCTCATAGTGGGTTAGTGTCTCCTTCTGCCCCTACTGTCTCCTTCTGCCCCTACTGTCTCCTTCTGCCCCTACTGTCTCCATCTTGCCCTACTGTCTCCATCTTGTCCTACTGTCCCCATCTTGTCCCTACTGTCTCCATCTTGCCCTACTGTCTCCATCTTGTCCTACTGTCTCCATCTTGCCCTACTGTCTCCCTCTTGCCCTACTGTCTCCATCTTGCCCTACTGTCCCCATCTTGCCCTACTGTCTCCATCTTGCCCTACTGTCCCCATCTTGCCCTACTGTCCCCATCTTGCCCTACTGTCTCCATCTTGTTCTACTGTCCCCATCTTGTCCCACTGTCCCCATCTTGCCATACTGTCTCCATCTTGCCCTACTGTCTCCAACTTGCCCTACTGTCTCCATCTTGTCCTACTGTCCCCATCTTGTCCTACTGTCTCCATCTTGCCCTACTGGTCTCCATCTTGCCCTACTGGTCTCCATCTTGCCCTACTGTCTCCATCTTGCCCTACTGTCTCCATCTGCCCCTACTGTCTCCATCTTGCCCCTACTGTCCCCATCTTGGCCCTACTGTCTCCATCTGCCCTACTGTCCCCATCTTGTCCTACTGTCCCCATCTTGTCCTACTGTCTCCATCTTGCCCTACTGTCTCCATCTTGCCCTACTGTCCCCATCTTGCCCTACTGTCTCCATCTTGCCCCTACTGGTCTCCATCTTGCCCTACTGTCTCCATCTTGCCCTACTGTCTCCATCTTGCCCCTACTGTCTCCATCTTGCCCTACTGTCCCCATCTTGCCCTACTGTCTCCATCTTGCCCCTACTGTCTCCATCTTGCCCTACTGTCTCCATCTTGTCCTACTGTCCCCATTCTTGTCCTACTGTCTCCATCTTGCCCTACTGTCTCCATCTTGCCCTACTGTCCCCATCTTGCCCTACTGTCTCCATCTTGCCCTACTGTCTCCATCTTGCCCTACTGTCCCCATCTTGCCCTACTGTCTCCATCTTGCCCTACTGTCCCCATCTTGTCCTACTGTCCCCATCTTGTCCTACTGTCTCCATCTTGCCCTACTGTCTCCATCTTGCCCTACTGTCTCCATCTTGCCCTACTGTCCCCATTCTTGTCCTACTGTCCCATCTTGTCCTACTGTCTCATTTGCCCCTACTGTCTCCATCTTCCCTACTGTCTCCATCTTGCCTACTGTCCCCATCTTGCCCTACTGTCTCCATCTTGCCCTACTGTCTCCATCTTGCCCTACTGTCTCCATCTTGCCCTACTGTCTCCATCTTGCCCTACTGTCTCCATCTTGCCCTACTGTCCCCATCTTGCCCTACTGTCTCCATCTTGCCTACTGTCTCCATCTTGCCCCTACTGTCTTCCATCTTGTCCTACTGTCCCCATCTTGTCCTACTGTCTCCATCTTGCCCTACTGTCTCCATCTTGCCCTACTGTCCCCATCTTGCCCTTACTGTCTCCATCTTGCCCTACTGTCCCCATCTTGTCCTACTGTCCCCATCTTGTCCTACTGTCTCCATCTTGCCCTACTGTCTCCATCTTGCCCTACTGTCTCCATCTTGCCCTACTGTCCCCATCTTGCCCTACTGTCTCCATCTTGCCCTACTGTCTCCATCTTGCCCTACTGCCCTACTGCCCAGTTAACTGGATATTCTGATTGGGACGGAGCCGAGAGGCAGAAGTGTCTCCTGGGGAATCTCCAGTCGATGAGGCAACTGGGGGGGGGGGGGGGGGGGTTGGTTGTCTGTACTTTCAACATGGGACAGTGGAGGCTGCTGGGAAATGTAGTTTAGCTAAAGTGGGACCTACGGGGGGGGGGGGGGGGGACGACTCACCTTGTTGCTCTTTGCCTTGTTCACGCAGCTGGTAATTGAAGAATCATTGGCCGGCCAGGGTGCCTGGGGGCAATAAGGAGACCGAGTGAATGGGTGGGGCAACTTTATATGGTCACGTGTGCCCCTGATCTACTCCCAGTGCTACCCCCAGTGCCCCCAATCTACTCCCAGTGCCCCCCGATCTACTCCCAGTGCCCCCCAATTACCCCCAGTGCCCCCAATCTACTCCCAGTGCCCCCCGATCTACTCCCAGTGCCCCCCAAATTACCCCCAGTGCCCCAATCTACTCCCAGTGCCCCCCGATCTACTCCCAGTGCCCCCAATCTACTCCCAGTGCCCCCCGATCTACTCCCAGTGCCCCCCAATCTACTCCCAGTGCCCCCGATCTACTCCCAGTGCCCCCCGATCTACTCCCAGTGCTACCCCCAGTGCCCCCCCAGTGCCCCCCAATCTACTCCCAATGGTCCTGATAAACTATACTCCCAGTGCCCCCAATCTACTCCCAGTGCTACTCCCAGTGCCCCCAGCCTACCCCCAGTGCCCCCCAAACCTACTCCCAGTGCTACCCCCAGTGCCCCCAGCCTACCCCCAGTGCCCCCAATCTACTCCCAATGCTCCTGATAAACTATACTCCCAGTGCCCCCAATCTCTTCCCAGTGCTACTCCCAGTGCCCCCAGCCTACCCCCAGTGCCCCAGCCTACTCCCAGTGCCCTCAACCTACTCCCAATGCTCCTGAATAAACTATACTCCCAGTGCCCCCAATCTATTCCCAGTGCTACTCCCAGTGCCCCCCAGCCTACCCCCAGTGCCCAGCCTACTCCCAGTGCCCTCACAACCTACTTCCAGTGCCCTCAACCTACTTCCAGTGCCCTCAACCTACTCCCAGTGCCCCCAGCCTACCCCAGTGCCCCCAGCCTACCCCAGTGCCCCCACAGCCTACCCCCAGTGCCCCCAGCCTACCCCAGTGCCCCCAGCCTACTCCCAGTGCCCCAGCCCTACTGCCATGCCCCCCAGCCTACCCCCAGTGCCCCCAGCCTACCCCAGTGCCCCCCAGCCTACCCCCAGCTGCCCCAGCCTACTCCCAGTGCCCCCCAGCCTACCCCCAGTGCCCCAGCAGTGCCCCCCCAGCCTCCAGTGCCCCCAAGCCTACTCCCAGTGCCCCCAGCCTACCCCCAGTGCCCCCAGCCTACTTGCCAGTTACCCCAGCCTACCCCAGTGCCCCCAGCCTACCCATCCCCCCCAGCCTACCCCCAGTCCCCAGCCTACCCCCCAGTGCCCCCCAGCCTACCCCAGTGCCCCCAGCCTACTCCCAGTGCCCCCCAGCCTACCCCCAGTGCCCCCAGCCTACTCCCAGTGCCCCCCAGCCTACCCCCAGTGCCCCCAGCCTACTCCCAGTCCCCCCCAGCCTACCCCCAGTGCCCCCCAGCCCTACCCCCAAGTGCCCCCCCAGCCTACCCCCAGTGCCCCCAGCTACTCCCAGTGCCCCCCAGCCTACCCCCAGTGCCCCCAGCCTACTCCCAGTGCCCCAGCCTACCCCCAGTTCCCCTCAGCCTACCCCCAGTGCCCCAGTGCTACCCCAGCGCTACCCCCAGTGCCCCCAGCCTACCCCCAGTTGCTACCCCCAGCGCTACCCCCAGTGCCCCCAGCCTACCCCCAGTGCCCCCAGCCTACCCCCAGTGCTACCCCCAGTGCCCCTATCTAGTCCCATTCAGACCTGGTGCAGCAGCCGGATGGGCCGGGTGCGGATGCCGAGGGAGAGGATATTATCGCGGGCCCCCACATACAGGGTGGTCTCATCGGGGCTCAGCACCAACTGGTCGTAATTGTGCACATTCTCCAGGCGGAACCTGAGGAGCGACCGGCCGGGGTCCCCTGTAATGGAACAGCAAACTGGGAGTCAGAGCTCGTCCCCCCCCGGAACCTGCGTGGCCCTCAGCTGGGAGGCACCCCCCCTATATTGGCCCAGCACCCCCCTATATTGGCCCAGAACCCCCCTATATTGGGCCCAGAAACCCCCCTATATTGGCCCAGCATCCCCCTATATTGGCCCAGCACCCCCTATATTGGCCAAGCACCCCCCTATATTGGCCCAGCACCCCCCTATATTGGCCCCAGCACCCCCTATATTGGCCCAGAACCCCCCTATATTGTCCCAGAACCCCCCTATATTGGCCCAGAACCCCCCTATATTGGCCCAGCACCCCCCTATATTGGCCCAGCACCCCCCTATATTGGCCCAGCACCCCCCTATATTGGGCCCAGCACCCCCCTATATTGGCCCAGCACCCCCTATATTGGCCCAGCACCCCCCTATATTGGCCCAGCACCTCCCTATATTGGCCCAGCACCCCCTATATTGGCCCAGCACCCCCCTATATTGGCCCAGCACCCCCTATATTGGCCCAGCACCCCCCTATATTGGCCCAGCACCTCCCTATATTGGCCCAGCACCCCCCTATATTGGCCCAGCACCCCCCTATATTGGCCCCTGAGTTAGACGCGGCTGCGCCAGGGAAGCCTATAATGGTGGATAATGGCGGTTATTACACCAGGTGGTTTAGGCCCCGCCCACATATCAGGCGCCCAATGATTTAGGAAGTGGCAGCTCAGGACACAAACAGCTTAAAGGGCCGGTTCACCTTTACCTTAATGTTTACTAAGTTATCTCCTATTCCTAGCAACTTTGCAATTGGTCTTCATTATTTATTGGTAATAGTTTTCAAATGGGGGTCACTGACCCCGACAGCCAAACCCTATTGCTCTGTGCGCTTACATATATATTAATATCGTTACTTATCTTACTATTCAGACTTTCTCCTATTCATATTCCAGCTTTTCATTTAACCCAATGGCTGGTTGCTAAGGTAAACAAGACCCTAGTAACCAGGCCGACATGAAGACCAATTGCAAATTGTCTCAGAATATCAATGTCTACATCATATTGAAATTTAATTTAAAAGGTGAACAACCACTTTAAAGGGCAAATGCTCCCAAATAGCAATGTAGCAGACGCCAGTTACTGACTATCCGGAGACAGATGTCTGGGGGCAAAGTGGCAAGCGAGGGGTTAAACACAGAGCGTCAGTAGCTGTGGGGGGGGGGGGGCAAGAACGGGCAGGTTGGGGCCACATTGTTCTTGGGAAGTGGAATGTTATGGGCAAGGAAGGTACCATGCTGTGACCCCACCCCCTGCCCTGAATCCCACCCCCCCTAACCCCGCCCCCCCATCCCACCACTCACCGTGCCTGAATGTGATCCTGGGAACCAGGTCGGAGGGCAAACAGGGCAGCAACGCCAGGAGCGCCAGGAGCAGCCCCCAACAGCGCTTCCACGTGGGCATGGCTTGGCCTTCTCTACTCACCGTCCCCCGATGCCAACGCTCCCCGGGCACTGCCAACACACAGGGACAGGAGTCAGGGGCACCCCCATACTGATATATATATATACAGTGAATAAAGTACCCCCTGTTGTAACATATAGGGATATTATAAGGCACAGAGGGGTTCCTTATAATATATAGTGAATAAAGTACCCCCTATTGTAACATATAGGGATATTATAAGTCCCCGAGGGGTTCCTTATAATATATAGTGAATAAAGTGCCCCCTATTGTAACATATAGGGATATTATAAGTCCCCGAGGGGTTCCTTATAATATATAGTGAATAAAGTGCCCCCTATTGTAACATATAGGGATATTATAAGCCCCCGAGGAGTTCCTTATAATATATAGTGAATAAAGTACCCCCTATTGTAACATATAGGGATATTATAAGTCCCCGAGGGGTTCCTTATAATATATAGTGAATAAAGTGCCCCCTATTGTAACATATAGGGATATTATAAGCCCCCGAGGAGTTCCTTATAATATATAGTGAATAAAGTGCCCCCTATTGTAACATATAAGGATATTATAAGCCCCCGAGGAGTTCCTTATAATATATAGTGAATAAAGTGCCCCCTATTGTAACATATAGGGATATTATAAGCCCCCGAGGAGTTCCTTATAATATATAGTGAATAAAGTGCCCCCTATTGTAACATATAAGGATATTATAAGGCACAGAGGGGTTCCTTATAATATATACTGAATAAAGTGCCCCCTATTGTAACATATAGGGATATTATAAGCCCCCGAGGAGTTCCTTATAATATATACTGAATAAAGTACCCCCTATTGTAACATATAAGGATATTATAAGGCACAGAGGGGCTCCACAGCCATATAAAAGCACGAGGCCCTTGTCATGGAAATCCAAGGTGACTTCTAAAATCCTTATATTCTACAACAGGGGGCACTTTATTTATCATAATATACAAGTTTCAGTGAGTCATGTGACAGAAACAGGTCAGTGTTCCGAGTTCTGCAGGGCAGCGGCGGAACCGATATCTGGCAGTGGGAAGTGCAACAGATAATGTGGCCGGATGGGGGGGGTCCCGTTCTTCACTTTCTGTATGAATAGGGATCTACTGATCAATTCTGACCTCCCCCACTCATGGCTAGTTCTGACTCTCGACACAGCCATAAAGCAGCAGTCCTGCCCTGCTTTATGGCTGGGATTCTAGCTATCTGTATAACAGAGCATTCTGTCACAGTGGCACAGATCCTATCTGATCCCCCCCCCCCCCCCCCATTGTAAGCAGCAGTCCTGCCCTGCTTTATGGCTGAGATTCTAGCTATCTGTATAACAGAGCATTCTGTCACAGTGGCACAGATCCTATCTGATCCCCCATTGTAAGCAGCAGTCCTGCCCTGCTTTATGGCTGAGATTCTAGCTATCTGTATAACAGAGCATTCTGTCACAGTGGCACAGATCCTATCTGATCCCCCCCCATTGTAAGCAGCAGTCCTGCCCTGCTTTATGGCTGAGATTCTAGCTATCTGTATAACAGAGCATTCTGTCACAGTGGCACAGATCCTATCTGATCCCCCCATTGTAAGCAGCAGTCCTGCCCTGCTTTATGGCTGAGATTCTAGCTATCTGTATAACAGAGCATTCTGTCACAGTGGCACAGATCCTATCTGATCCCCCCATTGTAAGCAGCAGTCCTGCCCTGCTTTATGGCTGAGATTCTAGCTATCTGTATAACAGAGCATTCTGTCACAGTGGCACAGATCCTATCTGATCCCCCCATTGTAAGCAGCAGTCCTGCCCTGCTTTATGGCTGAGATTCTAGCTATCTGTATAACAGAGCATTCTGTCACAGTGGCACAGATCCTATCTGATCCCCATAGGAAGAGGGTGTGTCTGATAGAGCTCGTCCATGTCTGGAGCAAGCCCAGGCCCTGCTAGGGCTGGTAGAGCTCCTCGCAAATCTGAGGCCCAGGCTTTGGGGCCTAGCCCATGTGCTGAAATTTCAAGGCCAAAACTAAGGTCATCTTCGCTGGGAACCCCTAGATCTACTAGGAGGAGGAACAGCAGCGACAGTGATATGGAGGTAGAGAAAACTGTGCAAGAGGCCAGAAAACTAAAGCAAAAGAATGTACAGGTTGCAAGAGATCAGGAAGTTGGGCTTCGGCGTGGAGCAGCTTGTGAAGGATTTTCTTCCTCTGAAGGTCCCCCCTCCACCCCTTCAACAACCCCCAAACCAAAAGGAAAGCAAAATGAGAAGGCAAAGCAAACACCAAAGAAACCTGTGAGTACTAAACCCCAGAAACAGCAGGGCAGCCAGCAATGCCTGCAGGTACAGCTAAGGCTGTGGAGGCTGGAGTGAGTGCAGCCGAAGATGCGGCTGAACTGCACAGAGCACCGTCAGATGGTACCAGAACGCGAGCAACAAAGATGCCCGGCAGTCCTTCCGTTCCAGACTTGGTGCCAAACCCAATATCTGCAGAGTCTGAGGAGGGAGCCTGTCAGGTTTTGGGCCACAAGGGTGAACAAACTGCTGGTAAGAACTTACCTTCTTCTGCAGAGGAACCGCTAGTGTCCAACATGGTGCCCGCTGGCAAAGCTGAAGCTGAGAGTCCCATCAGTGCTGGCAGGGGCACTGGCACCGCAGAGGTAAATACAGCAGGGAATAGCCATGAAAGCAAGCAGTCAGCAGCACTCCACAAGCAGCTAAAGCAGGCAGGTGCTGAAGGGGTTAACAACACAGGTGCAAGTCGTCTAGGTGAGCAGGCAGCTCAGGTGCAAAAGCCTCATACTGTGAAGCAGCACATTCACATGGCAGCAAGTGAAGGGGAATCGTCTGCTATGGATACAGAGGGGGAGAGCCGGTTTGAAGGGGAAGTAAAGAGCACAAGCAGGAAAAAAAATAAAAATCAGCCCATAACAGCAGAAAGAGTTGCGGAAGCTCTAAATGAATTAGCAGCTCTTCAGAATGAGAAAAAGAAGTTGCAACTGTCTATTAAATGTCTTGTTAACTTATTTGCCGTGTCTGATGAGAAACACAAAGTGGCTACAAAGCAAAAGAAAGATGCATTGTGTAGAGAACTGTCTGATGTGGAATCCAGGATACAGACATTATTTCAGGAAGTCGGGCCATGGAAGGAAGTGTATCAGAACAAACAGAGATTTGACGCAATGCAGCCTTCCTACCAAGCCACACGCAGGAGGTACAATGTACAGACTGTCAGGCACTCAAGAACCTCAAACAGTGCCACCAGCTCAGAGAGTGACACGGAATTCACCAAACCTTTGCCTCCCCGGAGACAGAGGGGAAAGGAGAAAGTGAACTGGCAAAATATGGCTTTCAGTGAGAAGGAGCTGGAAGAGCAGGAGAGAAAAAAGCAGGAGCAAAAAAGTTTCAAAGTGAATGTCCCGCAAGTCACCGCAGACGTCGAAGCAACCTATGCGATTGGGTCTGACCAAGACTTCCCAGCATTGCCCACAGCAGAGGGAAAGAGCCCAGCGAGCCCACCAGCACCGCCCAAGCCCAGTCCCTGGGAGAATCCTTGTGAGCCAGAAGGGGAACCATCTACTCGCAGCAACATGGAAGTACCTTCTGTTCCTCAGGGGGTGGTGCAAGTACCTGTGGTGGGGCAAGTACCTGTGGTGGGGCAAGTACCTGTGGTGGGGCAAGTACCTGTGGGGGTGCAAGTACCTGTGGGGGTGCAAGTACCTGTGGGGGTGACTGAGGAACATGGAGAGAGTGAGGTGCAGAGTGAGTCTGTGGGGGAAGTGAATGCTGAGTGTGATGGACAAGTGGCAGTCACACAAAGGGTTAATGTTGGAAGGCCAATCAGGGAGGCAGAGCAAGGGACACAGAATGGAGGCAGATCAGAGGCTGGTCAGCGCCCAGACAGGAGTGGAGCTCAGCAGGGACAGGGAGCCCAGGTAGAGGTGGAGACAATACAGGCAGGGGGTGAGACTATAGCGGTAAATCCCTTACAGTTTTGGGAAAGGAGGAGACTCTTTGCCACCCCAGATTTTTCAGATAATGAGCCCTTCAGAAGGAAGAACTGGGTGAAAATCAAATGGGATGGTAACAAGGATGAGGCCCCCCCCAGGAAATTTATTGTAAAGAACCTCCTGTTAGATGGTATGGGCTTTACTCCCGGAGACCTCTCCGCTGTCATGGCTCAATCAAGCATCGAATTTGATGTTACCTTTAATCTCCCTGATGCTCTGGATCATTTCTGGCGCATTTACAATATACAGAGTAGGGCGGGTCACCAGAACTGGGATAAGTTAGTAGTTATTCCTATGACAAGGCCCCAGACGAAGAACATTACAGTAATAATGAAAAACGATGCTGTCCCACAGGAAGACATCCTCATGTGGTTAAGGCGCCAGTGCACGGTCTTAACACCCTTAGTAAAAGCTTTCGATGAGGATGGAGTTTGGGCAGGGGTCTGGAAAACGCAGGTAAAACTAAACATGTCGGGCAATGTGCCGCAACACCTGCCCAACTCATTCTTCCTAGGGAGGGAGCGAGGTGTGTGCTTCTATGTGGGACAGCCTCGGAAATGTTTCAAATGTGGGGCAGGTGACCATCTGGCCAAGTCATGTGAGGTCCTTAGGTGCGCCCTTTGTAATGCGGTAGGTCACGAGGCGGAGAGCTGTAACCGCATACGGTGCAACCTATGCAATCGAATGGGCCATATGCATAGGAAGTGTCCCGAGGCCTATCACAACGTAGTGAAACTATTTCCGGAGATAGACAGGGAAATGAGGAGGGAAATGGTGCCACCGCAGGAAGGAGACACGGGACAGGAAGGAGCAGAGGTTCAGGGGCCGCAAGAGGAGGTGGTGTCTAAAAGATCTATGACTAAGGGTCCCAAACATGACAGAAGGAAGGAGAAAAGGCCAGACAGAGAGGTGAAAAGGAACCCTAACAATACAGGGAGGAAAGATAATGAAGGTTGGGAGTTTCAGAAAAGTAAAACAAAAATAAAAACAAAAGAAATGCTGACCTGTTAGACCCAGGGGAGAGTAGCTCAGGGGTCTGTTCTTTCTCACTCAGCAACTAAGAACAAGTTTTCGGTGCTGGAGGAGGAGCCGGACAGCTGGGGCGACAGGGCAGAAAGAGAGGAGGAGTTAGAGAGGATGCGCAGGGAGGAAGAAAGAGAACAGGAGCAGATGGAAATCCAACTTGCATCACAAAAGAGAGGTAGGGAAACCGAGGATCAGCCAGTAAGGAAGAAAGGTGTGGGGGGGACAGTAACTGGAGATCCGGGTGGTGGTACAGTTGGCCTTGAGGATGATGTGCAGGTCCAATCAGGTCCTCAGGCGAAACGATTTGGAGAGGCTACAGGTCAGCAGGCAAAGAAGGCAAATTTGTCAATCAGGGTTCATGATGCGGCAAACTCAAATTAGAATCCTGTCATCCAATGTCTGTAGCATTAAATCTGAGCGGGCGAGGTTCTTGGCTTATGAGAATCTCTCCCGCTCAGATGCGGAGGTGTTTTTCCTTCAGGAGACCCGACTCGCTACTAGGGCGGATCTGAGAAAGGCAAAGGCTGACTGGCGACATGGGCCTTCCTTCTGGTCCATTGCGGAGGAGCCATGTGGCGGAGTAGGGATACTGTTTCGAGGTGGCCTCGATATTAAAGTGCATCGTCTCCTTGAGATCCAGGTGGGGCGTTGTTTACTACTAGATGTTACATTAAATGGCAGGCGATTTCGCCTTATAAACGTCTATGGGCCACAGTCTATGGCAGGCAGGAGGGCTTTGCTGAGTGAGATCAGGCCCTTTCTGCACACGTCGCTCCCGGTCGTCTTTGCTGGTGACTTTAACCAGGTCCTCAGGCCAGAGGATCGTTCCGGAAGGATAGGGAAATCTGAGAGCTATTTTTTAAATATGCTTATTCAGCAGGCAGGACTGGTCGATGTCGCTACCTGGGGCGGCCGGAGAGCGGCGCATACTTACAGGTGTGCAAATAGGAGCAGCCGTCTGGACATGGCTTTTGTCAGGGCAGGTGAGGAGTTCACTAATGTTAGGGAGGTGGCGACCGAGTACTCTGACCATCTGACTCTTTCCTTTACAGTGGGGGTCTCCTCTATTCCAGCGAGTGGTAGGGGTCTCTGGCGCCTTAGTGCAGATTCCTTGGAGGGCGAGTCAGTAGGGAAGTCTTTTGGGGCTCTCCTTCAGCACCAGCTTGGGAGAATAGACTTTTACAACTCTGTGTCATCATGGTGGGAAGATGCCAAATGCTCATTCCGGGCTTTCTTCCGTAAGCTATCTGTACGCAGGGAGGGTAACAAGTATAAGAAGTACCTGACTCTTTTAACGAAGTTGGAGTCCTCTATTTCGGATGGGGTGGAGGGGTCAAAAATTACCCGGCTGAAAGCCCAGATCAGAGAATGTCAGTATAGCCGCTACAAATCTCTTGTGCAGGAAAGGGATTATGGGAGTTTTCACTCTCCGGACCCCTTTTTAAAACTGCCGAGAGAATGTTGGGCGGAAGCTTATCACCCGGTCTGATCGACCCCGAGGGTGAGTTACAGACATCCAGGGAGGGCATCCTTGGGGTTGTGAAAGACTTTTACGGTTCTCTGTTCCGGGCCAAGGCTTTGGATAAGGGGAGGACTTCATCCTTCCTGGAGGCAACCCCAGGGCCTGATGTGACCAATTTGGACTTTGAGCCTTTGACAGCTGAGATCACGGAGGACGAGGTCAAAGCTGCCATCGACTGCCTTGCTAAAAAGAAGGCTCCAGGACCCGACGGCCTTACAGCCGAATTTTATAAGAAATTTAGAGACCAGCTGGCTCCGGTTCTCGTAGAGGTCTTTAGAGACTGCCTGGAAGGGGGTATCTTGCCCCCCTCTATGAGAGAATCCTCCTTGATCTTGCTGTCAAAAGGTAAGGATCCGCAGCGGGTTGAGAACTGGAGGCCGATTGCCCTTCTCAACACTGATAGGAAGCTTCTCGCACGGATACTTTTTACTAGACTGATTTTGTTTTCAGGCACTTTATTATCTCCTGTCCAGTCCTGCACGGTGAAAGGGCGGAGCATATTCGAGGCGATCCTTACTATAAGGGAAGCCTTGGAACTATGCAAAGTCCAAAAACATTGGGTGCTACTTCCTGTCTCTGGACCAGGCTAAGGCCTTTGATCGAGTGGATCATGAGTATCTGTGGGCCGTTTTGGCAAAGTACGGCATCCCGGGAATATTCATTAGGTGGCTATCCGCTTTGTACAAAGGGGCCGTAAGCTTTCCACTTATCAATGGGTGGCGAGGTGAGAACTTTGAGGTCGGGGCCGGGGTGAGACAGGGGTGCCCTTTAAGCCCTTTGCTGTATGTTTTTGCGATCGATCCTTTTTTAAGGCGTTTGCAGGCGGGTGGAATAAAGGGTCTCTCTGTTCCCTGTAGCCAGCCCCTCAGGTCAGTAGCCTACGCGGATGATGTCACGGTGGCAGTCTCTTGTCCGGAGGATGTGGGAGTGCTGTCCGAGACCATCAGAAGTTACTCAGAGGCCTCCGGGTCTCTGGTCAACATGGATAAGTCTCAAGCTTTTGGTCATTAGACGAGGAGCCGGCTTTTCCGCTCCGGGAATTCTCAGTTGCCCCAACTCAGATTAGAATCCTGGGGATCAAGTTTGGGAAGGGAGATGACTGTAGGCAAAACTGGGAGAGAAGTTGGATGCCGGGAATGCTAAAGTACAGCGATGGAAGCAGTGGAGGCTGTCCTACAGTGAAAGGGTGAAGCTCGTGAAGACTTACCTGGTCCCTATCTTTTTGTTTGTTTCCTATGTGTATCCGCTGCCTGAAGCTCTCTATGCTCGGATCCACAGTCTGTTCTTCCAGTTAATCTGGGGGGAGCAGGCTGAATCCAGTAAAAAGGGGTGTCACTTACCTGCAGAGGAAAGAGGGAGGGTTGGGCATGTTATGTCCAGTGGCTTTCTTTGGCTCCATCTTCCTAAAGTCTAACTTTGGGTGCCTGGGCCAAAGAACTGATTCCCTGTGGGAATGTTGCGTCAGGCGTTGGGTATTGCCTCTGGTGGGAGATTGGGTGCTTGGCGGGTAGCGTGAAGAAAAGTCCGGGTGCGTGGTTGTCGTCTCCCAACGCATTTACAGTTGGGGTTGAAGCTCCTGAGGAAGTGGGATCTTGGAATTGGGGAACTGGGTTCTGTCCCGAGGAAACAGATCTATCAGAGGATCCTAGCGACCTATTTCATTGTCCCTTTGGCCTTGAAGGACTGCGTGGGGGACATTCTTTCCCAGAGCCTCCGGTGGCTCAATGACAGGAGGGTGCCTTCTAGGTACTTTGATCTAAACTGGCTCGCCCTTCAGGGAAAGCTTTTTGTGCGGGGCAATCTGCGCTACTTGAATATTGCGGACAGGAATTGCCCGTGGGGCTTGTCCTGGTGATGAGACCCAGGAACATTTTTTGGTGGATTGTCCCGTAGCAAAAATTGTACAGTGTCAGCTGGCAGAGGCCCTCAAAGTGCCATATATCAAGAGACTTTCCTATGCAGATGCGGCTTATGGCGTTTTGTCCGTCCAACACCCCCTGGATAGAGGAACGGTGTACATGATTATATCAGTGATGAGGTACCACCTATGGCAATCCCGCTGTAGGAGATCTTTTAGCCAGGAGGATGTTATTATTGACCTTATAGTGAAGTCTGTGGTGGTCGACTTGGGTTTCCTGAGGGAAAGGGAGCTAAAGCAGAGCTGCTCAAACGCATCAAAATGGAGGTGCATAACCCTGTAGCCTGGTTACTGTATTGCCTGACGATAGTGAGTGTAACAGCTGATCCTGTCTTCCTTTTGCCTCTTAAGATCAGTCATGGGAACCATGTTCAATGGGGAAGTGACCAACACTGTACCACCACCAGTAGGAGCTTATCAGCTAGCCGAACTTTAGACTTTGTGGCCGGGTGTGTGATGGTGGAGGGTGGGGAGGGAATGATCTTTTCATGGACAAAGGGAGGACTTTGCCGGTATCTGATTCTTGGGAGGGAATTATGGACAGAGGAAGGACTCTGGGAGGGTTTGGTGTGTGGTGATGGGAAATTTCATTTAAGAGCTGAGGCATGGCAAGCCTAACTCACTGGTGGTGATGCTGGTCTGAAATGATCGGAATATTTAGGTTTGTTTTGATTTGAATGTATTTATTATAAATTGTTAAGTTTTCACTAAATAAAAATTCCTATCTGATCCCCCCATTGTAAGCAGCAGTCCTGCCCTGCTTTATGGCTGAGATTCTAGCTATCTGTATAACAGAGCATTCTGTCACAGTGGCACAGATCCTATCTGATCCCCCCATTGTAAGCAGCAGTCCTGCCCTGCTTTATGGCTGAGATTCTAGCTATCTGTATAACAGAGCATTCTGTCACAGTGGCACAGATCCTATCTGATCCCCCCCATTGTAAGCAGCAGTCCTGCCCTGCTTTATGGCTGAGATTCTAGCTATCTGTATAACAGAGCATTCTGTCACAGTGGCACAGATCCTATCTGATCCCCCCATTGTAAGCAGCAGTCCTGCCCTGCTTTATGGCTGAGATTCTAGCTATAGCTAAGCAGACGGCTGCACTTCTGTATAGAAGACAATGAATAAAAGTACAGGATATAAATAACTGGACAGTCAGTTAATATTTAATATTTTCCATTTTTTGGTGTTCGACTAAACCCAAACCCTGCGAGGCGAGTGGAACGATACAGAAGAGAAGGCAGTGAGTGGGGGGGGGGGGCAGGAAGCCCTGGGGGGGGGGGCTAAATAAGCCCCTATATTTTAGCCTCTGAGCTTCTGAGGGCAGAGGAGGATGTGGCCCCGGTATCTACCGAGTCGCACTCACTTCCTGTGTGAAGTTTCCCAGGCAGAAGCCGTGAGTGGGGGCCACAGGGAGCTGTTGTGCCTCCCCCCCCCCATGTAATTACTCGCTGGTGTACTGCACTGTCTGTAGGAAACAATATGGCAGCTCCCACCCACACGTATAGATACAGATGTATAGAGAGAAGGAATGCGCGGAGGGCAGGGATTGGATACGGGGTATTGTCTGCCCCACAAAGCCCATTTGCCCATTGCGGCAGTTTCTAAGCAAATATTTTCTTTTTCTCATAAAAACCAAAAGAATTTGAGACTTTGAGTGGCGGCCGGGAATCCGGAATGGGAGTTATGCAGACGGGCCACTCCCGGCCCCCCCCCCCCCCCACAGGGTTCTGCGTCTCGGCCCATTGTCTGCAGCACCTGGGCCCACAATGGCACGTGGGCCCCCCTGCCGGGCACAGACACCGGGACAGGAGCCCACAATGGCACGTGGGCCCCCCTGCCGGGCACAGACACCAGGACAGGAGCCCACAATGGCACGTGGGCCCCCCTGCCGGGCACAGACACCGGGACAGGAGCCCACAATGGCACGTGGGCCCCCCTGCCGGGCACAGACACCGGGACAGGAGCCCACAATGGCACGTGGGCCCCCCTGCCGGGCACAGACACCGGGACAGGAGCCCACAATGGCACGTGGGCCCCCCTGCCGGGCACAGACACCGGGACAGGAGCCCACAATGGCGCGTGGGCCCCCCTGCCGGGTACAGACACCGGGACAGGAGCCCACAATGGTGCGTGGGCCCCCCTGCCGGGTACAGACACCGGGACAGGAGCCCACAATGGTGCGTGGGCCCCCCTGCCGGGTACAGACACCGGGACAGGAGCCCACAATGGCGCGTGGGCCCCCCTGCTGGGCACAGACACCGGGACAGGAGCCCACAATGGCGCGTGGGCCCCCCTGCCGGGCACAGACACTGGGACAGGAGCCCACAGGCCGCTCATGGGCCCCCTGATATCTGTTGTGCCTGATACCTGTCCTAGAGGCCAAGCGAGTGGCCAATATTGGCTCCTGTGTGGCCACTTATATTAGGGACAATATGGGGGGAGTATGAGCAGGAACCTCTGGGGGGCAGGGATTGGCCCCCCCAGTAGAACCAATCAGAGCCACTGGCCTGCAGCTTTACAGTGACCTCTTAGGGTGTCCAGGGATAATAACAGGGGGAATTTGGGCAGAGGAGGGCACCGTACTTTTAAGGGGGACACTCATTACTGCCCCCACTCTGCCTGATATAAACCGACCCACATTCATTTCCCGCTCAGATGTGCGGCCCAATAGCAATTACACTGGGTACTGATGGGGGGGGGGCGCTCAGGCTTTATTGGACCCTCACAGCATGGAATGCTCCTGAGTATGGCCAACATCACCCACTCAGTCACCCACTCAGTCACCCACTCAGTTATCACTATAGGGCCCTAAGCTGGTGGGACTGAGAAATATAGAAGGGGGAGAAGAGGGAGGATGGGGGGGAGTAAGGCCAAACAGTTGGGGGGGGAATAGAAAGGAAAGGAGAGGGGATGAGAGACAGAAGGAGAGAGGGGAAGGGAAAGGGGGTTCGGGAGTAGAGAGACAAATGGGGGGAGAGGGGAAATATAGAAGGGGGAGAAGAGGGAGGATGGGGGGGAGTAAGGCCAAACAGTTGGGGGGGGGAAATAGAAAAGGAAAGGAGAGGGGATGAGAGACAGAAGGAGAGAGGGGAAGGGAAAGGGGGTTCGGGGATAGAGAGACAAATGGGGGGAGAGGGGAAATATAGAAGGGGGGAGAAGAGGGAGATGGGGGGGAGTAAGGCCAAACAGTTGGGGGGGGAATAGAAAAGGAAGGAGAGGGGCAATGAGAGACAGAAGGAGAGAGGGGAAGGGAAAGGGGGTTCGGGGGGGAGACAAATGGGGGGAGAGGGGAAATATAGAAGGGGGGGAGAAGAGGGAGGATGGGGGGGGAGTAAGGCCAAACAGTTGGGGGGGGGGAATAGAAAAGGAAAGGAGAGGGGGATGAGAGACAGAAGGAGAGAGGGGAAGGGAAAGGGGGTTCGGGGAGTAGAGAGACAAATGGGGGGAGAGGGGAAAATATAGAAGGGGGGAGAAGAGGGAGGATGGGGGGGAGTAAGGCCAAACAGTTGGGGGGGGGGAATAGAAAAGGAAAGGAGAGGGGATGAGAGACAGAAGGAGAGAGGGGGAAGGGAAAGGGGGTTCGGGGAGTAGAGAGACAAATGGGGGGAGAGGGGAAATATAGAAGGGGGGGGAAGAGGGAGGATGGGGGGGGGTAAGGGCCAAACAGTTGGGGGGGGTTAGGCCAAACAGTTGGGGGGGGGTAAGGCCAACAGTTGGGGGGAGTAAGGCCAAACAGTTGGGAGGGGGGTAAGGCCAAACAGTTGGGGGGAGTAAGGCCAAACAGTGGGGGGGAGTAAGGCCAACAGTTGGGGGGAGTAAGGCCAAACAGTTGGGGGGGGGAATAGAAAAGGAAGGAGAAGGGGATGAGAGACAGAAGGAGAGAGGGGAAGGAAAGGGGGGTTCGGGGAGTAGAGAGACAAATGGGGGGGAAGGGGAAATATAGAAGGGGAGAAGAGGGAGGATGGGGGGGAGTAGGCCAAACAGTTGGGGGGGGGGGAATAGAAAAGGAAAGGAGAGGGGATGAGAGACAGAAGGAGAGAGGGGAAGGGAAGGGGGTTCAGGGAGTAGAGAGACAAATGGGGGAGAGGGGAAATATAGAAGGGGGGAGAAGAGGGAGGATGGCGGGGGGGAGTAAGGCCAAACAGTTGGGGGGGAATAGAAAAGGAAAGGAGAGGGATGAGAGACAGAAGGAGAGAGGGGAAGGGAAAGGGGGTTCGGGGAGTAGAGAGACAAATGGGGGGAGAGGGGAAATATAGAAGGGGGAGAAGAGGGAGGATGGGGGGGAGTAAGGCCAAACAGTTGGGGGGGGGGAATAGAAAAGGAAAAGGAGAGGGGATGAGAGACAGAAGGAGAGAGGGGAAGGGAAAGGGGTTCGGGGAGTAGAGAGACAAATGGGGGGAGAGGGGAAATATAGAAGGGGGGAGAAGGGGAGGATGGGGGGGGAGTAAGGCCAAACAGTTGGGGGAGGGGAATAGAAAAGGAAAGGAGAGGGGATGAGAGACAGAAGGAGAGAGGGGAAGGAAAGGGGGGTTCGGGGATAGAGAGACAAATGGGGGGAGAGGGGAAATATAGAAGGGGGGAGAAGAGGGAGGATGGGGGGAGTAAGGCCAAACAGTTGGGGGGGGAATAGAAAAGGAAAGGAGAGGGGATGAGAGACAGAAGGAGAGGAGGGAAGGGAAAGGGGGTTCGGGAGTAGAAGAGACAAATGGGGGAGAGGGGAAATATAGAAGGGGGGAGAAGAGGGAGGATGGGGGGAGTAAGGCCAAACAGTTGGGGGGGGGAATAGAAAAGGAAAGGAGAGGGGATGAGAGACAGAAGGAGAGAGGGGAAGGGAAAGGGGTTCGGGAGTAGAGAGACAAATGGGAGAGGGAAATATAGAAGGGGGAGAAAGAGGGAGGATGGGGGGGAGTAAGGCCAAAACAGTTGGGGGGGAATAGAAAAGGAAAGGGAGGGGATGAGAGACAGAAGGAGAGAGGGAAGGAAAGGGGGTTCGGAAAGATAGAGAGACAAATGGGGGGAGAGGGAAATATAGAAGGGGGGAAGAGGGAGGATGGGGGGGTAAGCCAAACAGTTGGGGGGGTTAGGCCAAACAGTTGGGGGGGGTAAGGCCAAACAGTTGGGGGAGTAAGGCCAAACAGGGGGGGGTAAGCCAAACAGTTGGGGGGAGTAAGGCCAAACAGTTGGGGGGAGTAAGGCCAAACAGTTGGGGAGTAAGGCCAAACAGTTGGGGGGAATAGAAAAGGAAAGGAGAGGGGATGAGAGACAGAAGAGAGAGGGGAAGGGAAAGGGGGTCGGGAGTAGAAGGAAAATGGGGGAGAGGGGAAATATAGAAGGGGGAGAAGAGGAGGATGGGGGGGAGTAAGGCCAAACAGTTGTGGGGGGGGGAATAGAAAAGGAAGGAGAGGGGATGAGAGACAGAAGGAGAGGGAGGAAAGGGGTTCGGGGAGTAGAGAGACAAATGGGGGAGAGGAATATAGAAGGGGGAAGAGGGAGGATGGGGGGGGTAAGGCCAAACAGTTGGGGGGTTAGGCCAAACAGTTGGGGGGGTAAGGCCAAACAGTTGGGGGGGGGTAAGGCCAAACAGTTGGGGGGAGTAAGCCAAACAGTTGGGGGGGAGTAGGAAGATGGGGGGGAGTAAGGCAAACAGTTGGGGGGGGGAATAGAAAAGGAAAGGAGAGGGGATGAGAGACAGAAGGAGAGAGGGGAAGGGAAAGGGGGTTCGGGAGTAGAGAGACAAATGGGGAGAGGGGAAATATAGAAGGGGGAGGGAAAGAGGAGGATGGGGGGGGTAAGGCCAACAGTTGGGGGGGGGAAATAGAAAAGGAAAGGAAGGGGGGGATGAGAGAAGAAGGCAGGAGAGGGGGAAGGGGAAGGGGGTTCGGGGAGTAGAGAGACAAATGGGGGAGAGGGGAATATAGAAGGGGGGGAGAAGAGGGAGGATGGGGGGGAGTAAGGCCAAACAGTTGGGGGGGGGATAGAAAGGAAAGGAGAGGGGATGAGAGACAGAGGAGAGGGGGAAGGGGGTTCGGGGAGTAGAGAGACAAATGGGGGAGAGGGGAAATATTAGAAGGGGGGAGCAAGAGGAGGATAGGGGGGGAGTAAGGCCAAACAGTGGGGGGGGGGAATAGAAAAGGAAAGGAGAGGGGATGAGGACAGAAGGAAGGAGGGGAAGGGAAAGGGGTTCGGGGAGTAGAGAGACAAATGGGGGAGAGGGGAAATATAGAAGGGGGGGGAAGAGGAGGATGGGGGGTAAGGCCAAACAGTTGGGGGGGGTTAGGCCAAACAGTGGGGGGTAAGGCCAAACAGTTTGGGGGAGTAAGGCCAAACAGTTGGGGGGGGTAAGGCCAAACAGTGGGAGTAAGGCCAAACAGTTGGGGGGGAGTAAGGCCAAACAGTTGGGGGGAGTAAGGCCAAACAGTTGGGGGGTAAGGCCAAACAGTTGGGGGAATAAGGCCAAACAGTTGGGGGAGTAAGGCCAAACAGTTGGGGGGAGTAAGGCCAAACAGTTGGGGGGGATAAGGCCAAACAGTTGGGGGGAGTAAGCCAAACAGTTGGGGGGGGTAAGGCCAAACATGGGGGGGGTAAGGCCAAACAGTTGGGGGGGTAAGGCCAAACAGTTGGGGGTTAAGGCCAAACAGTTGGGGGGGTAAGGCCAAACAGTTGGGGGGGGTAAGGCCAAACAGTTGGGGGGGGTAAGGCCAAACAGTTGGGGGAAGGCCAAACAGTTGGGGGGGTAAGGCCAAACAGTTGGGGGGGGTAAGGCCAAACAGTTAAAGGCTCAGTATATGGGGTGACACAGAGTTTGCCCCCCCCATGAATAAGAAACTCCCGGAAGGAAGATTATACGTTCGGTTGTAGCGCCGTTTAGGTAACCTGGACCCGAGGCCTTGGAGGCGCAGAAGTCGGGCCCCTCCCTGCCGAGCTGGTTATTTAATAAGTAAATAATGGGAGGAACAGTAACAGGAATGGAAGCAGGGGGGCCCCGGGACTGTGCAACCTGCAAGGGCCACAATTACCCCAGTAGTCCAAGTGCTGTTGTTGAACTACAAATCCCAGTATTCCAGTAGTGATGCTGAACCCTTTCTGGGGAATATGTGTATAAATAAGGAATAGCCCCCCCCCCCCAGTAACTATAAGCAGGGAGGTGTGGCTACTATAGCCCACAGGGTGGCTACCAGGGAATGCTGGGAGCTGTAGTTTAATGACCACATCACCATAATGAAGGGAAGGGGGGGGGGCATTATTACTGTAACAAAGGGGCCCCCCAGGCAACAATTCTCAGCCTCCTGTAATTATTCATGACCCTGGGCCATGTCCACTAAGCAGCGCTACTTCCTGCTGCCCCCCCCCTCCTGCCCGCCGCATCCGATTGGCCCAGACTTCCTGTGTGTTTCACAAGTTGCCTTCCTGCTCCTCGCACACTCGCCGTGTGTGTGTCAGTGTGTGTCAGTGTGTGTCAGTGTGTGTATGTGTGTGTATTGCACTACAGGATGTTTTGAAATGTGAGCTGCTATAGAGACAGGTAGTGGCTACAGGGATGAGCCTCTCAGTACCGGGGGTATAGGGAGGGTATTGGCCTGTATTAATAGGGGCAGAGACTCACAGGGGCAGGGGGTCATTCCCCCCTTTACAAGTAATGGTACAGTCCCAGCTATTGGCCCCCTGGGTAGATATGAGCCGGGGCAAAAGCCCCCAAATGCCTCCCTGCCCCTGGGAACAGCGCAGAGGGTTATTCTGGGCACAGGGTGCAGTTCTGCCCCACAAACAGCAAAGCATGCTGGGAGTTGGGGGCGGGGCCACCCTACCTGTTCCTTATAAGGCTCCAAAAAATGCACATAAACAAACCTGGGTTTTAGCCCCCGGGGCAGATAATGTGCATTGCACCCTGGGAACAGCGCCGGAGCCAGAGAGTGGGGTATAGACACTTCTGCCAAAGAGCTTACACTCTAACTGACAGTGGGAAGTCATAGAATGGGCACCCAGCAGAGAAGGTGCCTCCAGGGGTAGATGTGGGGGATGTGCCCATGTAGGGGGTATATGTGGGGGCTGTGTCCATGTAGGGGGGGTAGATGTGGGGGCTGTGCCCATGTAGGGGGGGTAGATGTGGGGACTGGCCCATGTAGGGGGGTAGATGTGGGGCTGTGCCCATGTAGGGGGGTAGATGTGGGGCTGCTGCCCATGTAGGGGGTAGATGTGGGCTGTGCCCATGATAGGGGGGTAGATGTGGGGCTGTGCCCATGTAGGGGGGGAGATGTGGGGATTGAGCCCATGTAGGGGGGGAGATGTGGGGGCTGTGTCCATGTAGGGGGAGATGTGGGGGCTGTGTCCATGTAGGGGGGTAGATGTGGGGCTGTGTCCATGTAGGGGTAGTTCATGTAGGCGGGGGTAGATGTGGGGGCTGTGTCCATGTAGGGGGTAGATGTGGGGCTGTGCCCATGTAGGGGGGTAGATGTGGGGCTGTGCCCATGTAGGGGGGGTAGATGTGGGGGGTGCCCATGTAGCGGGGGGTAGATGTGGGCTGTGCCCATGTAGGGGGGTAGATGTTGGGGCTGTGCCCATGTAGGGGGTAAATATGGGCTGTGCCCATGTAGGGGGGGTAGATGTGGGGGCTGTGCCCATGTAGGGGGGGGGTAGATGTGAGGCTGTGCCCATGTGGGGGGGGTAGATGTGGGGGCTGTGCCCATGTAGGGGGGGTAGATGTGGGGCTGTGCCCATGTGGGGGGGGTAGATGTGGGGCTGTGCCATGTAGCGGGGTGGAGATGTGGGGCTGTGCCCGTGGGGGGGGGTAGATGTGGTGGCTGTGCCCATGTAGGGGGGTAGATGTGGGGCTGTGCCCGTGGGGGGGGGTAGATTGTGGGGGCTGTGCCCATGTAGGGGGGTAATGGGGCTGTTCCCCTGTAGGGGGGGTAGATGTGGGGCTGTGCCCATGTAGGGGGGGTAGATGTGGGGCTGTGCCCATGTAGGGGGGTAGATGTGGGGCTGTGCCCATGTAGGGGGCGGGTAGATGTGGGCTGTGCCCATGTAGGGGGGGTAGATGTGGGGGCTGTGGCCATGTAGGGGGTAGTGGGGCTGTGCCATGTAGGGGGGTAGATGTGGGGCTGGTGCCCATGTAGGGGGGTAGATGTGGGGGCGTTGCCCATGTAGGGGGGGGTAGATGTGGGGGCTTGCCCATGTTAGGGGGGTAGATGTGGGGCTGTGCCCATGTAGGGGGGTAGATAGTGGGCTGTGCCCATGTAGGGGGGCGAGATGTGGGCTGTGCCCATGTAGGGGGGTAGATGTGGGGCTGTGCCCATTAGGGGGGTAGATGTGGGGGCTGTGCCCATGTAGGGGGGGTAGATGTGGGGGCTCCCATGTAGGGGGGGTAGATGTGGGGCTGTAGGAGTAGTAGTTACAGGGAAATGCCGCACAGGATTGGGTCGCAGTTTCACACACGCACTTCTCACAAAAGCCAATGGGGCCGACAATGAGTCCCTTGTGTCCCGGGATGTTTGTGTGTAGGCGAAACCCCGTGACCACAACAGAGACTCCCAACCCACGTGATTCTGCCCACAGCATCCCAACTGCCCAACAGAACCATAACCAGTCCACTTAGTGCTGGGGAGCCCACAGCATCCCAACTGCCCAACAGAACCATAACCAGTCCACTTAGTGCTGGGGAGCCCACAGCATCCCAACTGCCCTACAGAACCATAACCAGTCCACTTAGTGCTGGGGAGCCCACAGCATTCCAACTGCCCAACAGAACCATAACCAGTCTACTTACTGGGGAACCCACAGCATCTCCACTGCCCAACAGAACCAGAACCAGTCCACTTAGTGCTGGGGAGCCCACAGCATTCCAACTGCCCAACAGAACCATAACCAGTCCACTTAGTGCTGGGGAGCCCACAGCATTCCAACTGCCCAACAGAACCATAATCAATCCACTTAGTGCTGGGGAGCCCACAGCATTCCAACTGCCCAACAGAACCATACCAGTCCACTTAGTGCTGGGACCCACAGATTCCAACTGCCCAACAGAACCATAACCAATCCACTAGTTGCTGGGGAGCCCACAGCATTCCAACTGCCCAACAGAACCATAACCAGTCCACTTAGTGCTGGGGAGTCCACAGCATTCCAACTGCCCAACAGAACCATAACCAGTCTACTTACTGGGGAGCCCACAGCATTCCAACTGCCCAACAGAACCATAACCAATCCACTTGGTGCTGGGGAGCCCACAGCATCTCAATCTGCCCAACAGAACCATAACCAGTCCACTTAGTGCTGGGGAGCCCACAGCATTCCAACTGCCCTACAGAACCATAACCAGTCCACTTGGTGCTGGGAGCCCACAGCATTCCAACTGCCCAACAGAACCATAACCAGTCTACTTACTGGGGAGCCCACAGCATTCCAACTGCCCAACAGAACCATAACCAATCCACTTGGTGCTGGGGAGCCCACAGCATCTCAACTGCCCAACAGAACCATAACCAGTCCACTTAGTGCTGGGGAGCCCACAGCATTCCAACTGCCCTACAGAACCATAACCAGTCCACTTGGTGCTGGGGAGCCCACAGCATTCCAACTGCCCAACAGAACCATAACCAGTCTACTTACTGGGGAGCCCACAGCATTCCAACTGCCCAACAGAACCATAACCAATCCACTTGGTGCTGGGGAGCCCACAGCATTCCAACTGCCCAACAGAACCATAACCATTCCACTTAGTGCTGGGGAGCCCACAGCATTCCAACTGCCCTACAGAACCATAACCAGTCCACTTGGTGCTGGGAGCCCACAGCATTCCAACTGCCCAACAGAACCATAACCAGTCTACTTACTGGGGAGCCCACAGCATTCCAACTGCCCAACAGAACCATAACCAATCCACTTGGTGCTGGGGAGCCCACAGCATTCCAACTGCCCAACAGAACCATAACCAGTCCATGTAATGCTGGGGAGCCCACAGCATCTCAACTGCCCAACAGAACCATAACCATTCCACTTAGTGCTGGGGAGCCCACAGCATCCAACTGCCCAACAGAACCATTACCAATCCACTTAGTGCTGGGGAGCCCACAGCATTCCAACTGCCCAACAGAACCATTACCAATCCACTTAGTGCTGGGGAGCCCACAGCATCTCAACTGCCCAACAGAACCATAACCATTCCACTTAGTGCTGGGGAGCCCACAGCATTCCAACTGCCCAACAGAACCATAACCAGTCCATGTAATGCTGGGGAGCCCACAGCATTCCAACTGCCCAACAGAACCATTACCAATCCACTTAGTGCTGGGGAGCCCACAGCATCCCAATTTAACCCTTCAGAACCCCTTACATAATGATGGAGAAATCACAGGATCTTATCAAGTCCAGAACCAACCCAAACAGGGTCAAACCCACCATAGGAAACCCAGCTAGAAGCAATGGCAGGAAAGTGTATAGTGGGGCTGAGTATCTCAGGGTGAGCCGGGGGCCCTATAGCTGTAATAATCGGAACCGAACACGTAGAAGGGAGTAGCACTTGGATCTGGAACACGGTACCGCTCTGCCCGAACTTATTGTATTTCCCTCCGCATTATTTGTTACATCGTATCAACAGCCCGGAAACCACTGAACCCCCCCCCCCCCCAGTTTAGAGATTGGGTTTAACCCCCCTAGTGCCGTACGCCCCCCCCCCAGCAGCACTAGAATCCAATTACCCCCATGATCCCCCAGTCTCCCACACCTGGACCCAACCTCCCCACTCACCTAGTCGCAGCGACCCCCGTCTGGCAGTGAGTCGGAGCTGGCAAGTCTGACACCTCGGAATGAGGAAGACACTTAGCACCCAAATACCCACCCACCCAGGGAGCCTTAAAGGGCCAGTGGGCCGGGAGAGAGGAGGTAGGTGAGCGGCTGACGGCACTGCTGCGCTGCTGGAAGGAGACAGCCCCACCCAGGAAAGGTTCCGTGACTCACCCACTGATAACTGCCCTGCGGGGGGGTGGGAGGGGGTATCACCCTGTCACTCATGTGGGCTGGTTATCGGTTTCAGAGGGGGGGGGATTCCGCCCCCAGGGCTCTACAGAAGGAACATACCTACATACCTGGGCGGGGGGGGGGGGTCGGGGTGACGCCCCCTGCAGTGCCCGGCACCGCCCCCTCCCACCAAAAGCATTGTATCTATTGCTCTAACTGTGTCCCCCCCCCCAGGCACCCAGGGTCCCACAGCGAATATACCCCTTGGCTATGAGTGCTGGGAGGGGCTACCTGTAAATTCCTCTGGGGGGGGGGCCCTTGGGAGCCCCACTATTATATAACTACATTTACTGGATTATCTGCTGCATGAGGGGGGGGGGACCCCCAACTCTTTTGGATTCTTATCTGCACTTAGATAGTAGGAACTGACAGTGTTGCAGTTGGTCTTTTTTTTCTAGGGGCCCTTGGGAGCCCCACTATTATATACTACATTTACTGGATTATGTGTTGTATGGGGGGGGCAACTGAGGGGGGACCCCCAAATTATCTGATTACTTATCTGCACTTAGATAGTAGGAACTCACAGTGTTGCAGTTGGTCTTCATTTTTTTTTCTAGGGGCCCTTGGGAACCCCACTATTATATACTATATTTACTGGATTATCTGCTGCATGGGGGGGGCAACTGAAGGGGGGGACCCCCAAATCATCTGGATTCTTATCTGCACTTAGATAGTAGGAACGGACAGTGTTGCAGTTGGTCTTTTTTTTTCTAGGGGCCCTTGGGAGCCCCACTATTATATACTACATTTACTGGATTATCTGTTGTATGGGGGGGGGGGAACTGAAGGGGGGGACCCCCAAATCATCTGGATTCTTATCTGCACTTAGATAATAGGAACTGACAGTGTTGCAGTTGGTCTTTTTTTTCTAGGGGCCCTTGGGAGCCCCACTATTATATACTACATTTACTGGATTATCTGTTGTATGGGGGGGGGAAACTGAAGGGGGGGACCCCCAAATCATCTGGATTATCTGCACTTAGATAGTAGGAACTGACAGTGTTGCAGTTGGTCTTTTTTTTCTAGGGGCCCTTGGGAGCCCCACTATTATATACTATATTTACTGGATTATCTGTTGTATGGGGGGGGGGAACTGAAGGGGGGGGACCCCCAAATCATCTGGATTCTTATCTGCACTTAGATAGTAGGAACTGACAGTGTTGCAGTTGGTCTTTTTTTTCTAGGGGCCCTTGGGAGCCCCACTATTATATACTACATTTACTGGATTATCTGCTGCATGGGGGGGGAAACTGAAGGGGACACCCCCAAATTATCTGGATTCTTATCTGCACTTAGATAGTAGGAACTGACAGTGTTGCAGTTGGTCTTCATTTTTTTTTCTAGGGGCCCTTGGGAACCCCACTATTATATACTACGATTACTGGGTTATCTGTGGTATGGGGGGCAACTGAGGGGGACACCCCCAAATTATCTGGATTCTTATCTGCACTTAGATAGTAGGAACTGACAGTGTTGCAGTTGGTCTTCATTTTTTTTTCTAGGGGCCCTTGGGAGCCCCACTATTATATACTATATTTACTGGGTTATCTGTTGTATGGGGGGGGGCAACTGAGGGGGGACCCCCAAATTATCTGATTACTTATCTGCACTTAGATAGTAGGAACTGACAGTGTTGCAGTTGGTCTTCATTTATTTTCTAGGGGCCCTTGGGAGCCCCACTATTATATACTACATTTACTGGATTATGTGCTGCATAAGGGGGGGGGACCCCCAAATCATCTGGATTCTTATCTGCACTTGGTAGTAACTGACAGTGTTGCAATTGGTCATTTTTTTTTTAATCCTTTTCTAGCTCTGCAGCTTTTGGAATTTAAAGTGTTGCCAGGATCTTACACATCCTAGCAACCAGGGTTGAAGGACGGAGCCTGTGAGGTCTCAGAGAAACTGGTTGTTTGGAACCTGTTTGAAAGCAGTAGTGGATTGGTGGAAGCGACGCCGGGCAGAGCAGGTAGGGCCCTATCTGTCAGTGACTAGTGGAGGCAGAATGCAGTTGCCAGCTCAGGCTACGTGCCAGGGGTATTAGCTGGCTCAGCTGACTGTGACAGGGACTAGTTCAACCGGTCCCTGGGGATTTCCGCTCATAGTAAGGACACGGGCACTGTATATACTATATTGCCCTGATATATTGGCCGTCCTGCTGGCTCCTCCCCAAGTCTCATTGAACTGCAACTCCCAGAATCCCTTGTTGGTGAGTAAGTGTATTCCACCCCAGGATTTACCCACACGGGGTCCAGGTTCTACTTCTAGGAATGTCTAGTCCGGCCCACAATTTGGCAGCCCCGCCCCCTACCTGCAGGGGAGACACATTCCTCCTCTCAGGTTACAGGTACCTGGGTGTTAACCCTTTCCCTTCCTCTGCTGTCCCCTCCCCGTCCTTCTATACTCAGACTTGTACAGTGTAACCCCCATGTAATATATACACTGTATAATATATAGGCACGGTGTAACCCCCATATCCTATACACACAGTAACTGTATAATATATAGGCACGGTGTAACCCCCATATCCTATACACACAGTAACTGTATAATATATAGGCACAGTGTAACCCCCATATCCTATACACACAGTAACTGTATAATATATAGGCACAGTGTAACCCCCATATCCTATACACACAGTAACTGTATAATATATAGGCACAGTGTAACCCCCATATCCTATACACACAGTAACTGTATAATATTATAGGCACAGTGTAACCCCCATATCCTATACACACAGTAACTGTATAATATATAGGCACAGTGTAACCCCCATATCCTATACACACAGTAACTGTATAATATATAGGCACAGTGTAACCCCCATATCCTATACACACAGTAACTGTATAATATATAGGCACAGTGTAACCCCCATATCCTATACACACAGTAACTGTATAATATATAGGTGTAACCCCCATATCCTATACACACAGTAACTGTATAATATATAGGCACAGTGTAACCCCCATATCCTATACACACAGTAACTGTATAATATATAGGCACAGTGTAACCCCCATATCCTATACACACAGTAACTGTATAATATATAGGCACGGTGTAACCCCCATATGATATATACACAGGCAGTAAGTATATATATAGAGGCACAGCGTAACCCCCACATGATATATACACAGGCAGTAAGTATATATATATATATATAGAGGCTCAGTGTAACCCCCATATGATATATACACAGGCAGTAAGTATATATATATATAGAGGCTCAGCATAACCCCCATATGATATATACACAGGCAGTAAGTATATATATATATATATAGAGGCTCAGTGTAACCCCCATATGATATATACACAGGCAGTAAGTATATATATATAGAGGCTCAGTGTAACCCCCATATGATATATACACAGGCAGTAAGTATATATATAGAGGCTCAGCGTAACCCCCACATGATTTATACACAGGCAGTAAGTATATATATATATATATAGAGGCTCAGCGTAACCCCCATATGATATATACACAGGCAGTAAGTATATATATATATATATAGAGGCTCAGAGTAACCCCCATATGATATATACACAGGCAGTAAGTATATATATATATATATATATAGAGGCTCAGTGTAACCCCCATATGATATATACACAGGCAGTAAGTATATATATATATATATATATATAGAGGCTCAGTGTAACCCCCATATGATATATACACAGGCAGTAAGTATATATATATATATATATATAGAGGCTCAGTGTAACCCCCATATGATATATACACAGGCAGTAAGTATATATATATATATATATAGAGGCTCAGCATACACTAATACCATATATCCATAGACAGGGACTATAATATATATAGAGCGCCACCATCAGGAATTATGGGCACTACAGAATTAGTGGGCAGCTCCTTTCCCAGAAGGCCTCACTGATTAGGTTATTGGCCACCTGGGCAGGAGGCGGAGCCAACAAGAAGATTGGGGCCCAACACACATGGCATGTTCAGGCATCTGACACCCCCAGCTGGACATCCATATGGAGTAGGGCCCATTCCCTGCTGGTACCATCTCTGCTGGGCGGCTGCCCATAGTGAGAGGCTCCGTTACCCCGGGCACCTTGCCTAGCAGCGCGGCTCTCTGGGAATTAATGGGGGGCATTGTTCCCTCCTGGGCCCCGGCCATGGGCCTAAGAAAGGGGATTCTGTTCCTTCCCAGGAATGTTCTCTGCACGGAACTTTCTTTGTGCCACTCACTCAGAACAACATGGCTGCTGGGCCCCTCCCAGGAAACAGGTAACATGGGAACCCCAAGAGCTAGCAATCTAAGCTTTTATTTTCTGATGGAAACATTATTATCAGGATGTTAAGGTCCCTAATACACCTTCGTCCAACCCTGTGAAAGTTCTGATGCTCTGATTGGCTACAGGTAGGTCCAACCTTGTGAATGCTCTGATTGGCTACAGGTAGGTCTAACCCTGTGAATGCTCTGATTGGCTACAGGTAGGTCTAACCCTGTGAATGCTCTGATTGGCTACAGGTAGGTCTAACCCTGTGAATGCTCTGATTGGCTACAGGTAGGTCCAACCCTGTGAATGCTCTGATTGGCTACAGGTAGGTCCAGCCCTGTGAATGCTCTGATTGGCTACAGGTAGGTCCAACCCTGTGAATGCTCTGATTGGCTACAGGTAGGTCCAGCCTTGTGAATGCTCTGATTGGCTACAGGTAGGTCCAACCCTGTGAATGCTCTGATTGGCTACAGGTAGGTCCAACCCTGTGAATGCTCTGATTGGCTACAGGTAGGTCCAACCCTGTGAATGCTCTGATTGGCTACAGGTAGGTCCAACCCTGTGAATGCTCTGATTGGCTACAGGTAGGTCCAACCCTGTGAATGCTCTGATGCTCTGATTGGCTGTAGTTTGGTCTGGCCCAGTAATAATTCTGAGGCTCTGACTTAGGATAAAGGGGGCAGTGATCTTCCCAACCGGAGCCCCCTGGTTATACTGGTTACAGTGCGCTATATATTCTGCCTCTCATCCCTACTGATCCCACATGGAAACCCTTACTGAGCCCCCCCGCCTGTCTCCCCCCGATCATGTCTCTTCTTTCTAATTACAATTACAGATCAATACAAGGAATCTGCTTATGAAAAATAAAGGAGACAGATTTATTTACTCTGAGTCCCTCCTGGGGGGACGGAAAGGGCCCCCCCACCTGGAACCCCTGTCTGCCTGTCACTGTGGGACAACAGTCTGCTTTTGCTGCAGTGTTTCCCATGGGGGGGGGGGCAGCAGCCGAAATACCCCTTGTGCCATTACTTACTGTAATTCTGCCCTCCTCTCCCCCCATTTGTCTCTCTACTCCCCGAACCCGCTTTTCCCTAGTGGTTTTGTTGCCCCTGCTATATACCCTACCTCCCTATCCTCCCCAGGCAGCAGTGCTGTAAATAAGACAGGTCCCACAGTCCCACAATGAGGCTCGTTTCCCTCTCACTGTGCCCTTTGCTTTGCCATTGGCTGGGTTTGTGCTTTCCCATTGGCTGGGTTTGTGCTTTCCCATTGGCTGGGTTTGTGCTTTCCCATTGGCTGGGTTTGTGCTTTCCAATTGGCTGGGTTTGGGCAGGGAAACCAATTCAGGTCCAGCTGGAGGCTTATGGGACATCAGGGCTTCACTCTATGAGAGCTGGGGGGGGGGTGAGTTTAATACACGGGGCCCGTATATTAGACAGAGGGGATAGGGATGAGAGGGCTGCGTGGGATAAGAGACAGAGGTGTTGGCACTTTGCTGTGGGAAATCTTTGGCCTCTTTCTATAAATCTCTTTATAATAATCCTTGTGTAATCCTTATGTAACTGGCCAAAACTCCCAGTAGCCAATCAGCTGGGGCCTAGGGCTGTAGGTTTAACCCTGTGCTCTGTAGGGATATGGGGGGGCCCTAGTCTCAATATATTGTGTCTAATGTGTCCCTAGAGAGGTCATTACCCATAGCAACCAATCAGATCTTAGCTTTTATACTGAAATCTGTAATGAAATGATCTAACCTAAGTGCTGATTGGTTGCCATTAGCAATGGCACTGGTGCATGTCTCAGATATCTCCTTATCTTAGTCAGCGATATATAGCTGGGGGCAGTTGCATGGAACCCCAATATACAGAAACTGTGCTTCATATATATGGGCAAGCAATGGAACCCCAATATACAGGCAGGGAATGATACACCAATATAGGGAATGGTACCCCAGTATACAGGCAGGGAGTGATACACTGACATAGGGAATGGTACCCCAATATACAGGCAGGGAGTGATACACCGATATAGGGAATGGTACCCCAATATACAGGCAGGGAGTGATACACCGATATAGGGAATGGTACCCCAATATACAGGCAGGGAGTGATACACTGACATAGGGAATGGTACCCCAATATACAGGCAGGGAGTGATACACCGATATAGGGAATGGTACCCCAATATACAGGCAGGGAGTAATACACCGATATAGGGAATGGTACCCCAATATACAGGCAGGGAGTGATACACCGATATAGGGAATGGTACCCCAGTATACAGGCAGGGTAAGAGTCCCCTACCACTGACATAGGGAATGGTACCCCAATATACAGGCAGGGAGTGATACACCGATATAGGGGAATGGTACCCCAATATACAGGCAGGAGTGATACACCGATATAGGGAATGGTACCCCAATATACAGGCAGGGAGTGATACACTGACATAGGGAATGTACCCCAATATACAGGCAGGGAGTGATACACCGATATAGGGAATGGTACCCCAATATATAGGCAGGGAGTGATACACCGATATAGGGAATGGTACCCCAATAATACAGGCAGGGAGTGATACACCGATATAGGGAATGGTACCCCAATATACAGGCAGGGAGTGATACACCGATATAGGGAATGGTACCCCAGTATACAGGCAGGGAGTGATACACCGACATAGGGAATGGTACCCCTAATATACAGGCAGTAGTGATACACCGATATAGGGAATGGTACCCCAAGTGAGTGATACAGGCAGGAGTGATACACCGATATAGGGAATGGTACCCCAATATACAGGCAGGGAGTGATACACTGACATAGGGAATGGTACCCCAATATACAGGCAGGGAGTGATACACTGACATAGGGAATGGTACCCCAATATACAGGCAGGGAGTGATACACCGATATAGGGAATGGTACCCCAATATACAGGCAGGGAGTGATACACCGACATAGGGAATGGTACCCCAATATACAGGCAGGGAGTGATACACCGACATAGACAATGGTACCCCAATATACAGGCAGGGAGTGATACACCGATATAGGGAATCCGGGTACCCCAATATACAGGCAGGGAGTGATACACTGACATAGGGAATGGTACCCCAATATACAGGCAGGGAGTGATACACCGATATAGGGAAATGGTACCCCAATATACAGGCAGGGAGTGATACACCGATATAAGGGAATGGTACCCCAATATACAGGCAGGGAGTGATACACTGACATAGGGAATGGTACCCCAATATACAGGCAGGGAGTGATACACCGATATAGGGAATGGTACCCCAATATACAGGCAGGGAGTGATACACTGACATAGGGAATGGTACCCCAATATACAGGCAGGGAGTGATACACCGATATAGGGAATGGTACCCCAATATACAGGCAGGGAGTGATACACTGACATAGGGAATGGTACCCCAATATACAGGCAGGGAGTGATACACCGATATAGGGAATGGTACCCCAATATACAGGCAGGGAGTGATACACCGACATAGGGAATGGTACCCCAATATACAGGCAGGGAGTGAATACACTGACATAGGGAATGGTACCCCAATATACAGGCAGGGAGTGATACACCGATATAGCGGAATGGTACCCCAATATACAGGCAGGGAGTGATTACACCGATATAGGAATGGTACCCCAATATACAGGCAGGGAGTGATACACTGACATAGGGAATGGTACCCCAATATACAGGCAGGGAGTGATACACCGATATAGGGAATGGTTACCCCAATATACAGGCAGGTGAGTGATACACTGACATAGGGAATGGTACCCCAATATACAGGCAGGGAGTGATACACCGATATAGGGAAATGGAACCCAATATACAGGCAGGGAGTGATACACTGACATAGGGAATGGTACCCCAATATACAGGCAGGGAGTGATACACCGATATAGGGAATGGTACCCCAATATACAGGCAGGGAGTGATACACCGATATAGGGAATGGTACCCCAATATACAGAAAAAACAGCGGCCCATATGTATGGGCAAGGAATGGAACCCCAATATACAGGCAGAGAATGATACACCAATATAGGGAATGGTACCCCAATATACAGGCAGGGAGTGATACACTGACATAGGGAATGGTACTCCCAATATACAGGCAGGGAGTGATTCACCGACACAGGGAATGGAACCCCAATATACAGGCAGAGAATGATACACCAATATAGGGAATGGTACCCCAATATACAGGCAGGGAGTGATACACTGACATAGGGAATGGTACCCCAATATACAGGCAGGGAGTGATTCACCGACACAGGGAATGGTACCCCAATATACAGGCAGAGAATGATACACCAATATAGGGAATGGTACCCCAATATACAGGCAGGGAGTGATACACTGACATAGGGAATGGTACCCCAATATACAGGCAGGGAGTGATACACCAATATAGGGAATAGTACCCCAACTACAAGCAGAAAACTGCACCCCATATATACAAGCAAGGGATAGAACCCAAAAATACATGCAGGAAAATGAACCCCAATATGCAAACAGGAAGTATTACCCCAATATGGGTGGGGTTTTGGCATAATGGGGCGTGGCCGAGGGCAGATCAGGGGTGTGGGCAGTTTTACTTGTTGGCAGGGGGGCAGGTAAGTAAATAGAATGGGGGTACATGATTCCTGTTATGTTTAGGCTCCCTATGGATTGGGTGTCTCCCTACTAATTAGCAACGTACTTGTGGGTGCTACTTACTCCCATAGGTGCAACATGTGGGGTACCTCTCATTTATACCCCCAACTCTCACACATAATCATTTTATCTCCTTATACACAGTTTGTGGGGAGCCTGTAACTGTCGCTTCAGACCCATGAGAGGAGGGTATTGGGCAGCTGTGTTTATCATTTCCCCTGAATATAGAGAAGCCCGGCCGCGGGCAGAACCACATCTCTTGCCTTACTACTCACATCCCGTCTGGCAGTTCCGCGGGTTTAACCACACGTAATATTAACAGCACAAAGGCGGATCTGGTACCGAGGGGCCCAATCACCGAGGGGGCGCCCCAGCCTGGGTATTTTGGGGTTCCCTTGCACAAAAGGTTGAACATGATGGACATGTGTCTTTACTCAACCTGACCTGCTACGTTACTATGAAGAGTTCCCGCCCCTAATGAGCCCCACCCTTAACCCTTCGGTGGAGGTAATGGATTAAGCCCCATTCTAACCACTTCTTGCTGTGGCCCTTACCCAGGGCGATGCCTGGACCCCCGATAATGGGAGCAGTTAGTAAAGTATGATAATCCTCCCTGCGGCTGTCAGTGCATGCTGGGAATTGCAGTCTGACAACAGCCAGAGGCTTCCAGCTGTACAGCCTTGATATAAAGGGTTATTGGCGTATTAGCCTTACTATACACAGACTTGCCTTACTATACACACAGCCCCACAGTTACAACCTCTTGCCTTACTATACACGCTATGGTAAGAGACAGGGGGGCCCATGCTGGGGGGCAGTGGGTGTGACAGGCAGATGGGAGACCCCCGCGCTTTGTACAGGCAGAAGCCACAGCTGGGAATGGAATACAGGGAGGGTGTCGCTGGGTATAACCCCCCCACCCAATGATTTATGGGGTATGAGAGGCACCTACCTTTAGGGTCCCCAGCCTGCTGCACCCACGGGAGCTCCTGTACGGGGGGGGCACCTACCCTGTCAGTCGGCAGCGCTGCACCTTAAGGGCGACTCGTGCATCTTGTACATCCTCCAGTTGCCATGGTTACCATTCAGTGTTTAACCCCTGGGTGGCTAGTGGTCCAGCCTGTAAGGCAGTCGGTGGCTCCAGATGCTCAGATAAAAGCCTTTTCCAGTCATTAGGGGAGGGGGGAGAGGGGGGAGAGGGGAGTTCCCAGCTATTGTGTACTGGGCTTGGGTGGGAAACACAGGGGCGGCAGCTGGCAGACCCCTCCCCCAGAACATACTCACTACGCTGTGTAGTACCCCCCCCCAGTACTCTCCTACTCACTGTGTCTGTAGTAACCCCCCCTGGTACTCTCCTACTCACTGTGTCTGTAGTAACCCCCCCTGGTACTCTCCTACTCAATGTGTCTGTAGTAACCCCCCTGGTACTCTCCTACTCACTGTGTCTGTAGTGAATCCCCCTCCCCCTAATTTTATGTCTCTTCCTACTCTTACTGATCCCTTGTTCCCTGATAGTAACCCCCCCTTGGTTACTCTCCTACTTCAATGTGTCATGAGTAACCTTCCCCTGGGCTACCTCTCCTACTCAAACTGTGTCTCTGTAGTAACCCCGCGCCGCCCTGGCCTACTCTACCTTACTTCACTGTGTCTCTTAGTAACCCCCCCATGGTACATCTCCACTCACTGTGTCTGTTAGTAACCCCCCCTTGTACTCTCCTTACTCACTGTGTCTGTTAGTAACCCCCCCACCTTAGGGTACTCTCCTTACTCACGTTGTCTGTAGTAACCCCCCCCACGCCGGTACTCTACCTACTACAATCTGTCTGGAGTAACCCCCCCTTGGTACTCTCCTACTCAATGTGCTCTGTAGGGACAGCTGCATCCATCTCCCTTGGTTCAGTCTCTAACTCCAAAAAGGTGTTCTTCCACAGATCACATTTTACACAGTATACAATCTCCAGCAAAAGATCATTTTGGCATCAACATTAGATCTTATGTATCTCTGGTAAATTCCAATCTAAGTGTCCCTTTACCTAAATACCAGAGGAAAACAAATATATTAAAATATTAAAAGACTGAGGTAACCCCTCCCTGTTTACTCTGCCTACTCACTGTGTCTTGAGTAATCCTCCTCCCGCGTACTCTTCCTACTCACTGTGTCTGTAGTAACCCCCCCCGGTACTCTCCTACTCACTGATTGTCTGTAGTAACCCCCCCTGGTACTCTCCTACTCACTGTGTCTGTAGTAACCCCCTCCCCCAGTACTCTCCTACTCACTGTGTCTGTAGTAACCCCCCTCCCCCGGTACTCAGGTTATAGGATTTCCTAGGGGAATAAGGGACTCATTGGTGGGGAGGAAAGGGGATCTCACCATCAGCATAGGAAGGGGTTCCTTACTGTAAGGGCAGTCAGGTTATGGGGTTCCCTACCAAGAGAGGGGGAATGAGTGATACATTTGGGGTGGGGAAGAAAGGGGATCTCACCATCAGCATAGGAAGGGTTTGCCTTACTGTAAGGGCAGTCAGGTTATGGGGTTCCCCTACCAGATGAGGGGAATGAGTGATACATTGGGGGTGGGGAGGAAAGGGGATCTCACCATCAGCATAGGAAGGGTTCCTTACTGTAGGGCAGTCAGGTTATGGGATTCCCTACCAAGAGAGGGGGAATGAGTGGATACATTGGGGGTGGGGGGGAAAGGTGATCTCACCATCAGCATAGGAAGGGGTTCCTTACTGTAAGGGCAGTCAGGTTATGGGATTCCCTACCAAGAGAGGGGAATGAGTGATACATTGGGGGTGGGGAAGAAAGGGGATCTCACCATCAGCATAGGAAGGGGTTCCTTACTGTAAGGGCAGTCAGGTTATGGGGTTCCCTACCCAGAGAGGGGGGAATGAGTGATACATTGGGGGTGGGGGGGAAAGGGGATCTCACCATCAGCATCGGAAGGGTTCCTTACTGTAAGGGCAGTCAGGTTATGGGGTTCCCTACCAGAGAGGGGGAATGAGTGATACATTGGGGGTGGGGAGGAAAGGGGATCTCACCATCAGCATAGGAAGGGGTTCCTTACTGTAAGGGCAGTCAGGTTATGGGGTTCCCTACCAAGAGAGGGGGAATGAGTGATACATTGGGGGTGGGAGGAAAGGGGATCTCACCATCAGCATAGGAAGGGGTTCCTTACTGTAAGGGCAGTCAGGTTATGGGATTCCCTACCAAGAGAGGGGGAATGAGTGATACATTGGGGGTGGGGGGGAAAGGTGATCTCACCATCAGCCATAGGAAGGGGTTCCTTACTGTAAGGGCAGTCAGGTTATGGGATTCCCTACCAAGAGAGGGGGAATGAGTGATACATTGGGGGTGGGGAAGAAAGGGGATCTCACCATCAGCATAGGAAGGGGTTCCTTACTGTAAGGGCAGTCAGGTTATGGGTTCCCTACCCAGAGAGGGGGAATGAGTGATACATTGGGGGTGGGGAGGAAAGGGGATCTCACCATCAGCATAGGAAGGGGTTCCTTACTGTAAGGGCAGTCAGGTTATGGGATTCCCTACCAAGAGAGGGGGAATGAGTGATACATTGGGGGTGGGGGGGAAAGGTGATCTCACCATCAGCATAGGAAGGGGTTCCTTACTGTAAGGGCAGTCAGGTTATGGGATTCCCTACCAAGAGAGGGGGAATGAGTGATACATTGGGGGTGGGGAAGAAAGGGGATCTCACCATCAGCATAGGAAGGGGTTCCTTACTGTAAGGGCAGTCAGGTTATGGGGTTCCCTACCCAGAGAGGGGGAATGAGTGATACATTGGGGGTGGGGAGAAAGGGGATCTCACCATCAGCATAGGAAGGGGTTCCTTACTGTAAGGGCAGTCAGGTTATGGGATTCCCTACCAAGAGAGGGGGAATGAGTGATACATTGGGGGTGGGGAAGAAAGGGGATCTCACCATCAGCATAGGAAGGGGTTCCTTACTGTAAGGGCAGTCAGGTTATGGGGTTCCCTACCCAGAGAGGGGGAATGAGTGATACATTGGGGGTGGGGGGGAAAGGGGATCTCACCATCAGCATCGGAAGGGGTTCCTTACTGTAAGGGCAGTCAGGTTATGGGGTTCCCTACCCAGAGAGGGGGAATGAGTGATACATTGGGGGTGGGGAGGAAAGGGGATCTCACCATCAGCATAGGAAGGGGTTCCTTACTGTAAGGGCAGTCAGGTTATGGGGTTCCCTACCAAGAGAGGGGGAATGAGTGATACATTGGGGTGGGGAGGAAAGGGGATCTCACCATCAGCATAGGAAGGGGTTCCTTACTGTAAGGGCAGTCAGGTTATGGGATTCCCTACCAAGAGAGGGGGAATGAGTGATACATTGGGGGTGGGGAGGAAAGGGGATCTCACCATCAGCATAGGAAGGGGTTCCTTACTGTAAGGGCAGTCAGGTTATGGGGTTCCCTACCCAGAGAGGGGAATGAGTGATACATTGGGGTGGGGGGGAAAGGGGATCTCACTATCAGCATAGGAAGGGGTTCCTTACTGTAAGGGCAGTCAGGTTATGGGGTTCCCTACCAAGAGAGGGGGAATGAGTGATACATTGGGGGTGGGGGGGAAAGGGGATCTCACTATCAGCATAGGAAGGGGTTCCTTACTGTAAGGGCAGTCAGGTTATGGGGTTCCCTACCAAGAGAGGGGGAATGAGTGATACATTGGGGGTGGGGAGGAAAGGGGATCTCACCATCAGCACAGGAAGGGGTTCCTTACTGTAAGGGCAGTCAGGTTATGGGATTCCCTACCCAGAGAGGGGGAATGAGTGATACATTGGGGGTGGGGAAGAAAGGGGATCTCACCATCAGCATAGGAAGGGGCTCTTCACTGGAAGGTGCAAATAGAAACTCATTTAGCTGACAATGTGTCTTTAAGATTTAGAGCCCAGAAATGGGCGGAGACAGGAAGCCGCCCAATGGGAGCCCCAGATGGATTACGTTTGCTCCTCTGTAATTAACAGATTGGGGGTAATTAGAGCGCCAGTCACGCTACTGGATCCTGGGAATAATGGGCTGACACTTCTAACACACAGTCAGTGGTGAGTGCATGCTGGGAGTTGCAGTCCCAGAAGATCTGGGGATCCCCCAACACAGTGACCCCCAACCCCTAGGGAGTTGCCCCCAGGGGCCTCACAGCAGGGGGTTATTTTTGAATTACTGGTTGAGAGGAAAGTTTTTGCATAAAACCCAGTGTAAAGCCAAACAGCGCCTCCTATTGGCTGCCAGTCCCACATAGGGGCTATTAAATAGCCAATCACAGCCCTTATTGGCGCCCCAGGAAGCTTTCCATGATGTGTTGCTCCCCAACACTTGAGCAACATTTGAATGTGGCTCCGGGGTATAAAAGATTGGGGACCCCCCCTACCCCCCTATGGCCCCTCCCACCCACATACAGTTATAGAAATGGCCTTTTCCAGAGGGGATAGACCCCCCCATTTCCGCTCCCCGGGCAGATTCTTGGTACTGATCCATACGGACCCGGAGGAGCTAATTCCGCCCTGGAATCTCGTTACAGCCGCGTGGGAACCGCGTTTTGGGCAGAGAGAGATTTTATGTGGAAATCCGTTAAACTCTAATTCCCCACATTCCTCTGGGAGATTTCCCTCCGCCGGCCCCCTGCCTCTTAAAGGGAAAGTGCCCGGCCGGGGGGCTCTGTGCCCATGAAGGAGAGACCTGTGAGGGTTGGGGGGCTCTGTGCCCATGAAGGAGAGACCTGTGAGGGTTGGGGGGCTCTGTGCCCATGAAGGAGAGACCTGTGAGGGTTGGGGGGCTCTGTGCATGAAGGAGAGACCTGTGAGGGTTGGGGGGCTCATGAGGGAGAGACCTGTGAGGGTGGGGGCTCTGTGCCCATGAGGGAGAGAGATGAGAGGGTTGGGGGCTCTGTGCCCATGAAGGAAAGGACCTGTGAATGGAGAGACCTGTGAGGGTTGGGGGCTCTGTGCCCATGAAGGAGAGACCTGTGAGGGTCGGGGGGCTCTGTGCCCATGAAGGAGAGACCTGTGAGGGTTGGGGGGCTCTGTGCCCATGAGGGAGAGACCTTGAAGGGTGGGGGCTCTGTGCCCATGAGGGAGAGAGATGAGAGGGTTGGGGGACTCTGTGCCCATGAAGGAGAGAGCTGTGAGGGTTGGGGGCTCTGTGCCCATGAAGGAGAGACCTGTGAGAGTTGGGGGGCTCTGTGCTTATGAAGGAGAGAGCTGTGAGGGTTGGGGGGCTCTGTGCCCATGAAGGAGAGACCTTGTGCCCATGAGGGAGAGACCTGTGAGGGTTGGGGGCTCTGTGCCCATAGGAGAGAGCTGTGAGGGTTGGGGGGCTCTGTGCCATGAAGGAGAGAGCTGTGAGGGTTGGGGGGGCTCTGTGCCCATGAAGGAGAGAGCTGTGAGGGTTGGGGGGCTCTGTGCCCATGAAGAGAGAGCTGTGAGGGTTGGGGGGCTCTGTGCCCATGAAGGAGAGACGCTCTGTGCCCATGAAGGAGGGAGAGACCTGTGAGGGTTGGGGGGCTCTGTGCCCATGAAGGAGAGACCTGTGAGGGTTGGGGGGCTCTGTGCCCATGAAGGAGAGAGCTGTGAGGGTTGGGGGCTCTGTGCCAATGAAGGAGAGAGCTGTGAGGGTTGGGGGCTCTGTGCCCATGAAGGAGAGACTGTGAGGGTTGGGGGGCTCTGTGCCATGAAGGAGAGACCTGTGAGGGTTGGGGGGCTCTGTGCCCATGAAGGAGAGACCTGTGAGGGTTGGGGGGCTCTGTGCCATGGAGAGAGAGCTGTGAGGGTTGGGGGGCTCTGTGCCCATGAGGAGAACCTGTGAGGGTTGGGGGCTCTGTGCCCATGAAGGAGAGACCTGTGAGGGTTGGGGGGCTCTGTGCCATGAAGGAGAGAGCTGTGAGGGTTGGGGGGCTCTGTGCCCATGAAGGAGAGACCTGTGAGGGTTGGGGGCTCTGTGCCCATGAAGGAGAGACCTGTGAGGGTTGGGGGGCTCTGTGCCCATGAAGGAGAGACCTGTGAGGGTGGGGGCTCTGTGCCCATGAAGGAGAGAGCTGTGAGGGTTGGGGGGCTCTGTGCCCATGAAGGAGAGACCTGTGAGGGTTGGGGGGCTCTGTGCCCATGAAGGAGAGAGCTGTGAGGGTGGGGGCTCTGTGCCCATGAAGGAGAGACCTGTGAGGGTTGGGGGGCTCTGTGCCCATGAAGGAGACTGTGAGATTGGGGGCTCTGTGCCCATGAAGGAGAGCTGTGAGGGTTGGGGGCTCTGTGCCCATGAAGGAGAGACCTGTGAGGGTTGGGGGGCTCTGTGCCCATGAAGGAGAGACCTGTGAGGGTGGGGGGCTCTGTGCCCATGAAGGAGAGAGCTGTGAGGGTTGGGGGCTCTGTGCCCATGAAGGAGAGAGCTGTAAGGGTTGGGGGGCTCTGTGCCCATGAAGGGGAGACCTGTGAGGGTTGGGGGTTCTGTGCCCATGAAGGAGAGACCTGTGAGGGTTGGGGGGCTCTGTGCCCATGAAGGAGAGACCTGTGAGGGTTGGGGGCTCTGTGCCCATGAAGGAGAGAGCTGTGAGGGTTGGGGGGCTCTGTGCCCATGAAGGAGAGACCTGTGAGGGTTGGGGGGCTCTGTGCCCATGAAGGAGAGACCTGTGGAGGGTCGGGGGGCTCTGTGCCCATGAAGGAGAGAGCTGTGAGGGTTGGGGGCTCTGTGCCCATGAAGGAGAGAGCTGTAAGGGTTGGGGGCTCTGTGCCCATGAAGGGGAGACCTGTGAGGGTTGGGGGGTTCTGTGCCCATGAAGGAGAGACCTGTGAGGGTTGGGGGGCTCTGTGCCCATGAAGGAGAGACCTGTGAGGGTTGGGGGGCTCTGTGCCCATGAAGGAGAGAGCTGTGAGGGTTGGGGGGCTCTGTGCCCATGAAGGAGAGACCTGTGAGGGTTGGGGGGCTCTGTGCCCATGAAGGAGAGAGCTGTGAGGGTTGGGGGGCTCTGTGCCACAGTTATGTACATTGCCAGGCAGTCAGGGAAACGCCGCCCAGCAGAGGGGGTAGAGCGCAGACTTCTCATTCAGAGGACTGGGTGCCAAGGGAGAGGCAGCAGATTCCCAGAATGCACAGCGCGGGCAGTGCCAGTGGAACAGAAGTCCCTGATCTTTGCCTTGTGCCAACCTCACCCTCCCAGTCAGTCACTCGCACAGTCACTTACATGGTCCGAAGGTCTTGTGCCCGACACTGGCATCTCGGGCGTCTGTCTCTCCTACTGCCGGGTCAGTGTGATCTCCAGAAAAGCAGATTAGAAAAGCTTTAAAGGCAGAGCTGTCTCTCCCTCTCTCTCTCTCTTTCCAAGCCTCTCCCATAACCCCATTAGTGACGCTCGTCAGCCTCTTGCCAGCAATTAGCCCTGGGGCAGGAGGGAGGGGGGCAACTACCGAACTCTGGGGTAGAACTTCCCAAACAGACTGTGACCCACTGGGCTCAACCCAGAGCTCTAGGTGAGACCTTACCCAGGGATCTATAAAGCGGTACCGCTGTCTCTCTCTGCCCCCTGGGGGATCTGCTCTGTAGAACCCAGAGCTCTAGGTGAGACCTTACCCAGGGATCTATAAAGCGGTACCGCTGTCTCTCTCTGCCCCCTGGGGATCTGCTCTGTAGAACCCAGAGCTCTAGGTGAGACCTTACCCAGGGATCTATAAAGTGGTACCGCTGTCTCTCTCTGCCCCCTGGGGATCTGCTCTGTAGAACCCAGAGCTCTAGGTGAGACCTTACCCAGGGATCTATAAAGTGGTACCGCTGTCTCTCTCTGCCCCCTGGGGATCTGCTCTGTAGAACCCAGAGCTCTAGGTGAGACCTTACCCAGGGATCTATAAAGTGGCACCGCTGTCTCTCTCTGCCCCCTGGGGATCTGCTCTGTAGAACCCAGAGCTCTAGGTGAGACCTTACCCAGGGATCTATAAAGCGGTACCGCTGTCTCTCTCTGCCCCCTGGGGATCTGCTCTGTAGAACCCAGAGCTCTAGGTGAGACCTTACCCAGGGATCTATAAAGCGGTACCGCTGTCTCTCTCTGCCCCCTGGGGATCTGCTCTGTAGAACCCAGAGCTCTAGGTGAGACCTTACCCAGGGATCTATAAAGTGGTATCGCTGTCTCTCTCTGCCCCCTGGGGATCTGCTCTGTAGAACCCAGAGCTCTAGGTGAGACCTTACCCAGGGATCTATAAAGTGGTACCGCTGTCTCTCTCTGTCCCCTGGGGGATCTGCTCTGTAGAACCCAGAGCTCTAGGTGAGACCTTACCCAGGGATCTATAAAGTGGTACCGCTGTCTCTCTCTGCCCCCTGGGGATCTGCTCTGTAGAACCCAGAGCTCTAGGTGAGACCTTACCCAGGGATCTATAAAGCGGTACCGCTGTCTCTCTCTGCCCCCTGGGGATCTGCTCTGTAGAACCCAGAGCTCTAGGTGAGACCTTACCCAGGGATCTATAAAGCGGGTACCGCTGTCTCTCTCTGCCCCCTGGGGGATCTGCTCTGTAGAACCCAGAGCTCTAGGTGAGACCTTACCCAGGGATCTATAAAGTGGTACCGCTGTCTCTCTCTGCCCCCTGGGGATCTGCTCTGTAGAACCCAGAGCTCTAGGTGAGACCTTACCCAGGGATCTATAAAGCAGGTACCGCTGGTCTCTCTCTGCCCCCTGGGATCTGCTCTGTAGAACCCAGAGCTCTAGGTGAGACCTTACCCAGGGATCTATAAAGTGGTACCGCTGTCTCTCTCTGCCCCCTGGGGATCTGCTCTGTAGAACCCAGAGCTCTAGGTGAGACCTTACCCAGGGATCTATAAAGCGGTACCGCTGTCTCTCTCTGCCCCCTGGGGATCTGCTCTGTAGAACCCAGAGCTCTAGGTGAGACCTTACCCAGGGATCTATAAAGCGGTACCGCTGTCTCTCTCAGCCCCCTGGGGATCTGCTCTGTAGAACCCAGAGCTCTAGGTGAGACCTTACCCAGGGATCTATAAAGCGGTACCGCTGTCTCTCTCAGCCCCCTGGGGATCTGCTCTGTAGAACCCAGAGCTCTAGGTGAGACCTTACCCAGGGATCTATAAAGTGGTACCGCTGTCTCTCTCTGCCCCCTGGGGATCTGCTCTGTAGAACCCAGAGCTCAGTTATGGGGAAAGGCTGGCCCAGTTGGGATTGGTTACACTGGGGGGGGGGGGCAGTTAAGGGGGGGTCACTATATATAATATATAAGGGGGGGGGCAGTAATGAAATAGAGAAAGTACAGGGAAGAGTGACTAAGCTGATAAAGGGAATGGGCTCAGTTATGGGGAAAGGCTGGCCCAGTTGGGATTGGTTACACTGGGGGGGGGGGGCAGTTAAGGGGGGGGTCACTATATATAAATATATAAGGGGGGGCAGTAATGAAATAGAGAAAGTACAGGGAAGAGTGACTAAGCTGATAAAGGGAATGGGCTCAGTTATGGGGAAAGGCTGGCCCAGTTGGGATTGGTTACACTGGGGGGGGGCAGTTAAGGGGGGGGTCACTATATATAAATATATAAGGGGGGGGGCAGTAATGAAATAGAGAAAGTACAGGGAAGAGCGACTAAGCTGATAAAGGGAATGGGCTCAGTTATGGGGAAAGGCTGGCCCAGTTGGGATTGGTTACACTGGGGGGGGGGGGGGCAGTTAAGGGGGGGTCACTATATATAAATATATAAGGGGGGCCTATAACAGTTTGAGATACTCAGTACTTACAGGAATCCGCAGGCTCGGCCGTGTATCTATTAATGTAGCATTTCCTGTCGGGCCGGGGGGGGGGGGGGGGTAGAACCTCAGACTCTCAGTACTTACTGGGTCGCTAATACACAAACAGATCTGCCCATATAAGGGATTTCCCTGATGGGGGGGGGGGTATATTCTGGGTAATGTTACTGTGTAACTAATAGCAACTCACTGTCCTGTTGGGCCCCGATTGGATCAGGTCTAAAGCTACTTTTACTGTGAGAGCCGCTAATGGGGAGGGTTTCCTTATAGAGCAGTGTGACCTCTACTGGCCAACGACGGAACTACAACCTGTATTTTTAGTTGTATTTGTTATGGGATTTTCCATCAACCACCAGAGAAAGTCCCGAACCCTAGGAAACCACATTCCGTCAGCTGTCACTGAGACAGTCTCCTCTTGTCATCCGCTTCCAGAGAGACAGCAGCACTGTCAGTGTCACATGCTTCATTGTCATAGAGAGCGCTTCCATATTATCAGCTATCAGAGAGACAGGGGTTCCTTACTGTAAGGGCAGTCAGGTTATGGGGTTCCCTACCCAGAGAGGGGGAATGAGTGATACATTGGGGGTGGGGAGGAAAGGGGATCTCACCATCAGCATAGGAAGGGGTTCCTTACTGTAAGGGCAGTCAGGTTATGGGATTCCCTACCAAGAGAGGGGGAATGAGTGATACATTGGGGGTGGGGAGGAAAGGGGATCTCACCATCAGCATAGGAAGGGGTTCCTTACTGTAAGGGCAGTCAGGTTATGGGATTCCCTACCAAGAGAGGGGGAATGAGTGATACATTGGGGGTGGGGAGGAAAGGGGATCTCACCATCAGCATAGGAAGGGGTTCCTTACTGTAAGGGCAGTCAGGTTATGGGGTTCCCTACCAAGAGAGGGGGAATGAGTGATACATTGGGGGTGGGGAGGAAAGGGGATCTCACCATCAGCACAGGAAGGGGTTCCTTACTGTAAGGGCAGTCGGGTTATGGGATTCCCTACCCAGAGAGGGGGAATGAGTGATACATTGGGGGTGGGGAGGAAAGGGGATCTCACCATCAGCACAGGAAGGGGTTCCTTACTGTAAGGGCAGTCGGGTGAGTGCAGGAAAGAGGCACAGACGGGTGGGGGTTACGGAGCTTTATTGGTTGCCGGGAGTGGGATATACATGGATACAGGCAGTACAGTAAGTGCAGGATACACAGGCAGAAGGCACAGAAGCTGCCCCAGGGGGGGCAATAAGGCACTTTATCAGTATAAGGCACAGAACCATATTGAGCAAAGCTTGGGGCTCAGGAGTCAGAACTGCCCCCCCCCCCCCCCAATAGAAAGCAAATAGCTATTATATAATTAGCCCCTCATTAATAAATCCCCCCGCCCCCATATCTGTGACCCGCCCCTCCCCAGGCAGCATTAACCCATTGGAATCCTGTCCAGTCAGCAGCTGCCCCAGTCACTGCTCCGCCCCCCACCCAAACTCCGCCCATTCCCCTCCCCATATTAAGCTAATACTCCCATCACCTTTATATTGATCCTCGTTAACTCCCTGGGGGAGGAGTCAATAACTATAGCTATACTGTATAGATATGGGCGGGGTTTATTCTGGTACCGCCCCCCAGACTGTGTATATATATATTCCTATGTAGCACTCCCAGCATGCTTTGCCCCTGTTGCAGGGTGCTGGGAGTTGTAGTTCATGGGGGGGGGGGCCCTACACAGTTACTCTAATTCCTTCATTATCCATAGAAAAGCTGTGACCCCGCCCCCCCAATTAAAAGAGATAATTATGTTACAACTCCCAGCATGCCTCAGTGCAATCACAATGATCACATGACTAACTGCTTCTTAAAATCCTTTATGTTTGACGCCATTTTGGATTCTGTTGCCACTTGGGGCCCCCAATATCTCAGGTGCAGATTCATTAAAGCTAGTGGCAGTTTACTCTGAAGCTATAACTCACAGCAGCCAATCGGCAGTCAGCTCTCAGCTGGATAATGCAGCAAGGCATATTAAAGCTTGATTCTGATTCGCTGTTACAATTTAACACCCTAGAGTAACATTGATGCTGCTTGTGTGACCCCCCCACCCCATGGATATTGCCTCCCACCCCATGGATATTGCCCCCACCCCCTAGATATTGCCCCCCACCCCATGGATATTGCCCCCCACCCCCTAGATATTGCCCCCCACCCCATGGATATTGCCTCTCACCCCCTAGATATTGCCCCCCACCCCATGGATATTGCCTCCCACCCCATGGATATTGCCCCCACCCCATGGATATTGCCTCTCACCCCCTAGATATTGCCCCCACCCCCTAGATATTGCCTCCCACCCCCTAGATATTGCCCCCCACCCCCTAGTTATTGCCCCCCACCCCCTAGATATTGCCCCCCACCCCCTAGATATTGCCCCAACCCCTAGATATTGCCTCCACCCCCTAGATATTTCCCCCCACCCCCTAGATATTGCCCCAACCCCTAGATATTGCCCCAACCCCTTAGATAATGCCCCCACCCATTAGATATTGCCTCCCACCCCCTAGATATTGCCCCCCACCCCCTAGATATTGCCCCCAACCCCCTGGATATAGCCCCCCACCCCCTGGATATTGCCCCTACCCCCTGGATATTGCCCCCCACCCCCTAGATATTGCCCCTACCCCCTGGACATTGCCCCCCACCCCCTAGATATTGCCCCTACCCCCTGGACATTGCCCCCCACCCCGTAGATATAGCCCCTACCCCCTGGATATTGCCCCCCACCCCCTAGATATTGCCCCTACCCCCTGGACATTGCCCCCCACCCAGCAAAGAATAAAACCCCAGTGGTGCAAACAGCTAGTGGTCACTCAGAAATACTTCCTACAGTAACTACCCCACTGAGGGGCAACTGCAACAAACCAAATACAACTCCCTGCACCGTTGGTTCTGCTCTATTAGAAAACTGAATCAATTTACGTCTTTGGCATCAAACAGAGGCATTCGCCCCCCTCCCCCCAGACTGTCTGAACTACAAATCCCAGAATTCCCTGTGGGAAGTGGCAGCGCTTCCCGAGCCAGAAGGGAGTATATAGGGGCTTTAGTGCAACAATTGCCCCCCCAGTATTAGTAATGCCCCAGTCCCTCTGCACCCCAGAACCATCCATTATATGTGGGGGGGGGGGCAGATCAGAATTAACTTTGGTTTCTGCAGATACAGGTAAATGTTGCCTTTAAAAAAATGTGCATTTTTTTTTTCTTTATAAAATTCTCGCAGTATAAAATAAAAACAAAATTTTCATAAAAAAACCAAAATCTCTCTGTTTCGCTCGGGCACTTGGGCACTTGGTGACGGCGGCGTCGGGCAGCGGATTACATTATGCTGCAGCTCTGCGGGGTGACCTGTAGGTGGCGACAGAGAGACAGCATTGCATTAGGTGAATACAATCACAGGGATTTAGTGTATGCAGCTACTGCCACCTAGTGGGCAAATGGAGACGTGCAGCCTTATTATTATTATTATTATTAATTGGCCTTTACACCAGAGTTCTGGAGGTTCTGCAGGTTCTGTTCCAGATACCCCCGACTGTTACCCACCTGGGCACGCTGGCTGTCGTTCCCGACAATGTAGGTCCTGGTGACCAGACTCTCCCCGAGGGCACTGCCCCCGCTGGTTCCCCCGGTGCTGCGGTAGGTCCGGGTCAGGGTGACGCTGGAGGATGAGGAACCGGTCGAGGCCGTGGCCAAACCAGAACCCTGGGAGCCTAGAACCCCCTTCTCAGCCGGGCGCCCACAGCTGGTGCAAACGATGGTGCGAGAGCGCAGGTTGTACTCCCCGGGGTCCCCACTATTCTGCCCATCCTATGGGGGTACAGGGGGGAGTTACAGGGGGTCATAATACATGGAGCAAAGTTTCCTACTGGTCTACTATTCCCACTGCTACTATAGGCACCATCTCTCCCTACTAGACCTGCTATCCCACAGCCCCAGTCCCTTCCCAGAGGCTATTATCCCCCCACTGCTACTATAGGCACCATCTCTCCCTACTATACCTGCTATCCCACAGCCCCAGTCCCTTCCCAGAGGCTATTATCCCACTGCTACTATAGGCACCATCTCTCCCTACTATACCTGCTATCCCACAGCCCCAGTCCCTTCCCAGAGGCTATTATCCCCCCACTGCTACTATAGACACCATCTCTCCCTACTATACCTGCTATCCCACAGCCCCAGTCCCTTCCCAGAGGCTATTATCCCCCCCACTGCTACTATAGGCACCATCTCTCCCTACTATACCTGCTATCCCACAGCCCCAGTCCCTTCCCAGAGGCTATTATCCCCCACTGCTACTATAGGCACCATCTCTCCCTACTATACCTGCTATCCCACAGCCCCAGTCCCTTCCCAGAGGCTATTATCCCCCCACTGCTACTATAGGCACCATCTCTCCCTACTATACCTGCTATCCCACAGCCCCAGTCCCTTCCCAGAGGCTATTATCCCACTGCTACTATAGGCACCATCTCTCCCTACTATACCTGCTATCCCACAGCCCCAGTCCCTTCCCAGAGGCTATTATCCCACTGCTACTATAGGCACCATCTCTCCCTACTATACCTGCTATCCCACAGCCCCAGTCCCTTCCCAGAGGGCTATTATCCCACTGCTACTATAGGCACCATCTCTCCCTACTATACCTGCTATCCCACAGCCCCAGTCCCTTCCCAGAGGCTATTATCCCCCCACTGCTACTATAGGCACCATCTCTCCCTACTATACCTGCTATCCCACAGCCCAGTCCCTTCCCAGAGGCTATTATACCCCCCACTGCTACTATAGGCACCATCTCTCCCTACTATACCTGCTATCCCACAGCCCCAGTCCCTTCCCAGAGGCTATTATCCCCCCCACTGCTACTATAGGCACCATCTCTCCCTACTATACCTGCTATCCCACAGCCCCAGTCCCTTCCCAGAGGCTATTATCCCACTGCTACTATAGGCACCATCTCTCCCTACTATACCTGCTATCCCACAGCCCCAGTCCCTTCCCATAGGCTATTATCCCACTGCTACTATAGGCACCATCTCTCCCTACTATACCTGCTATCCCACAGCCCCAGTCCCTTCCCAGAGGCTATTATCCCCCCACTGCTACTATAGGCACCATCTCTCCCTACTATACCTGCTATCCCACAGCCCCAGTCCCTTCCCATAGGCTATTATCCCCCCACTGTTACTATAGGCACCATCTCTCCCTACTATACCTGCTATCCCACAGCCCCAGTCCCTTCCAGAGGCTATTATCCCACTGCTACTATAGGCACCATCTCTCCCTACTATACCTGCTATCCCACAGCCCCAGTCCCTTCCCATAGGCTATTATCCCCCCACTGCTACTATAGGCACCATCTCTCCCTACTATACCTGCTATCCCACAGCCCCAGTCCCTTCCCAGAGGCTATTATCCCCCCACTGCTACTATAGGCACCATCTCTCCCTACTATACCTGCTATCCCACAGCCCCAGTCCCTTCCCAGAGGCTATTATCCCCCACTGCTACTATAGGCACCATCTCTCCCTACTATACCTGCTATCCCACAGCCCCAATCCCTTCCCAGAGGCTATTACCCCCCCACTGCTACTATAGGCACCATCTCTCCCTACTATACCTGCTATCCCACAGCCCCAGTCCCTTCCCCGAGGCTATTATCCCCCACTGCTACTATAGGCACCATCTCTCCCTACTATACCTGCTATCCCACAGCCCCAGTCCCTTCCCAGAGGCTATTATCCCCCCACTGCTACTATAGGCACCATCTCTCCCTACTATACCTGCTATCCCTCAGCCCCAGTCCCTTCCCAGAGGCTATTATCCCCCCACTGCTACTATAGGCACCATCTCTCCCTACTATACCTGCTATCCCACAGCCCCAGTCCCTTCCCAGAGGCTATTATCCCACTGCTACTATAGGCACCATCTCTCCCTACTATACCTGCTATCCCACAGCCCCAGTCCCTTCCCAGAGGCTATTATCCCCCCACTGCTACTATAGGCACCATCTCTCCCTACTATACCTGCTATCCCACAGCCCCAGTCCCTTCCCAGAGGCTATTATCCCACTGTTACTATAGGCACCATCTCTCCCTACTATACCTGCTATCCCACAGCCCCAGTCCCTTCCCAGAGGCTATTATCCCACTGCTACTATAGGCACCATCTCTCCCTACTATACCTGCTATCCCACAGCCCCAGTCCCTTCCCAGAGGCTATTATCCCCCCACTGCTACTATAGGCACCATCTCTCCCTACTATACCTGCTATCCCACAGCCCCAGTCCCTTCCCAGAGGCTATTATCCCCCCACTGCTACTATAGGCACCATCTCTCCCTACTATACCTGCTATCCCACAGCCCAGTCCCTTCCCAGAGGCTCAGTACTTACATGATGATGATGATGATGGTGGTGGTGGTGATGTCCCACATCGTCATCATCTTCATCATCTCCATCTTCATCATTGATGACGACAGTGCGCACCAGTTTCCTCATAGCGACCTCCTATAGAGACACAGAGTCAGTTTTGGTTCTGGGCAAATCCTTCCGTATGTGACTGATGTGCAACTGAACCCCCCCCCGACTTCTCCAGTGGGCGGAGCCAGTTTGGGAGTTTGACACCCACCTCATTGTTAGACGTGAGCAGCGCGGTGCGAATACTGTCGCCTGTTCCCCAGGAGCTCTGGGCCTTCCATACTAAATCAGTGGGGGGGTTATTTGTGGCTCCGGCGCCTGATGCCCAGATCTGAAAGAGAAATGTAACTTGTTATCTCCTTACTGTCAGTCTTGTGCCTTTATATGGGCACAGAACCCCTCAGTGACTGCTAATATCCTTATCATTTACAGTAGGGGGTACATTATCCCTTATAATACATGAGTGATACTCAGAGTTCCCTGTATAACTCAGCCTGCAGCCTTGTGCCTTTATATGGGCACAGAACCCCTCAGTGACTGCTAATATCCTTATCATTTACAGTAGGGGGTACATTATCCCTTATAATACATGAGTGATACTCAGAGTTCCCTGTATAACTCAGCCTGCAGCCCTTTGCCTTTATATGGGGGGCACAGAACCCCTCAGTGACTGCTAATATCCTTATCATTTACAGTAGGGGGTACATTATCCCTTATAATACATGAGTGATACTCAGAGTTCCCTGTATAACTCAGCCTGCAGCCCTTTGCCTTTATATGGGGGGCACAGAACCCCTCAGTGACTGCTAATATCCTTATCATTTACAGTAGGGGGTACATTATCCCTTATAATACATGAGTGATACTCAGAGTTCCCTGTATAACTCAGCCTGCAGCCTTGTGCCTTTATATGGGGGGCACAGAACCCCTCAGTGACTGCTAATATCCTTATCATTTACAGTAGGGGGTACATTATCCCTTATAATACATGAGTGATACTCAGAGTTCCCTGTATAACTCAGCCTGCAGCCTTGTGCCTTTATATGGGGGCACAGAACCCCTCAGTGACTGCTAATATCCTTATCATTTACAGTAGGGGGTACATTATCCCTTATAATACATGAGTGATACTCAGAGTTCCCTGTATAACTCAGCCTGCAGCCTTGTGCCTTTATATGGGGGGCACAGAACCCCTCAGTGACTGCTAATATCCTTATCATTTACAGTAGGGGGTACATTATCCCTTATAATACATGAGTGATACTCAGAGTTCCCTGTATAACTCAGCCTGCAGCCTTGTGCCTTTATATGGGGGGCACAGAACCCCTCAGTGACTGCTAATATCCTTATCATTTACAGTAGGGGGTACATTATCCCTTATAATACATGAGTGATACTCAGAGTTCCCTGTATAACTCAGCCTGCAGCCTTGTGCCTTTATATGGGGGGCACAGAACCCCTCAGTGACTGCTAATATCCTTATCATTTACAGTAGGGGGTACATTATCCCTTATAATACATGAGTGATACTCAGAGTTCCCTGTATAACTCAGCCTGCAGCCTTGTGCCTTTATATGGGGGGCACAGAACCCCTCAGTGACTGCTAATATCCTTATCATTTACAGTAGGGGGTACATTATCCCTTATAATACATGAGTGATACTCAGAGTTCCCTGTATAACTCAGCCTGCAGCCTTGTGCCTTTATATGGGGGGCACAGAACCCCTCAGTGACTGCTAATATCCTTATCATTTACAGTAGGGGGTACATTATCCCTTATAATACATGAGTGATACTCAGAGTTCCCTGTGTAAGGAAATGAATGCATCTGTCTCCCAGCAGAGGGCGCTCTAGTACCACATAAGGCAGACAGACCATAAGGAGCAGCTCGGGGCTCCCTGATTATTTATTTATAAGGAACAGAACACAGTGCGGAGCTTCTGGCTATTGGGAGGGAGGGGGATAATTACAGAACCGACCCAGTTTCCTCCTGATACAGACTGACCCCCCCCCCCCCCCAGTACAGGGGCCCATCTTTATGGATCAGGTTCAGTAAGATTAAAGCTTACAGGGTAATTACAGTGCCCAGTTGCCCCACATTCATATTTATAGGACCAGTAACACCATAATGAGTATAAATATATATAATGTTTCCATTTATATCTGCCCCTGTCCGACAGTACCTGCACTGATTATTCCTTCAAGCAAATGGCCATAGGAAAGAGAGCAGCCCAGGAGCAAGAAGTACAGAGAATCAGAGCTCTGTACCTGGGTAAGTACTGGGGGGGGATTGGATTCACTTACCCAGGGGGAGGTTCCTGTCTGACCATGGGAAAGAGAGCAGCCCAGGAGCAGGAAGTACAGAGAATCAGAGCTCTGTACCTGGGCAGTACTGGGGGGAGATTGGATTCACTTACCCAGGGGGAGGTTCCTGTCTGACCATGGGAAAGAGAGCAGCCCAGGAGCAGGAAGTACAGTATATTTCATTTCACCTCACCCCCGACCCTGCCACTCACCGTCACCGTTTGTCCGGCCTTTAGTGTAAGTCTGGGGGGGAACCTGTACACAATGGGGGTCTCCTCCCCTATCTGGCGCTTGATCTGCCAGTTCCCCAGCGATTGGTCCTGTAATACAATAAGGGGCACATGAAGCACAAATTGTTAATATATTGTATCAGGAGCATTCACTGGATGAGAATTAGCCACACCCCCTCATGCTACTAAGCAACATGGCAGCTCCCACCCGCGTGTATAGCACATATAGGCACCTACCTCGTTACTCTTGTTCCGCAGCCGCACGTATTTCCCCTCCGGATCCACCTCTTCCACGGAGACCTTCCCGGTGGTGCGGGCGTGTTGGGTGTAACTGGTGCTCCCCGACTCCCCGGCCTCTAGGCGCCGCCTCTTGGAGGCAGAGGAGGAGATGTGGGTCCCAGAGTGGGAGGCGACGGTCCTTGCCGACCTCTTCTGAGTGGTAGGACTGGGGGAGAGACGCAGCCTGGGGGGGGGGGCAGAGAGATACTCAGTACTACTCTACTGACATAATGAAACACTGGGCTCAATGGGCCCCCCCAAAGGTTTTGGCCCCTGGTAGAGAATGAATGAAGGCTGGGGCTATTGTACCCCTGTAAATACTAGCCAGGGCCAGGACATATATGATGGACTTGCCAGTAAATATTTAACCCCTGATGTTCTGCCTCTGACCCACCCCAATTCTGCCCCCTCTCCACCTCCATCCCACCCATTACTTCTTCCACCCTGCAACTCCCCCCGGTTTTCCTCTACCCCCCTTCCTTAGTGTCACAGCCCCACCCCCTCCCATTTTTAGGTCCCACCCCTTCCCATTTTTAAGTCCCACCCCCCTACCTCCATGTCATCAGGGGCCACGAAAAAGATGGCAACTCTACCCCTGAGGCTTTTGGAAAGGGGAGGGGTATATAGGGTACATGTTTGGAGATGGTTTGGCATTGGGAGGGGCACTACAGTCAAGATTAGAGTGGGGGTTACAAGTATCTGGACCCCCCCACACACCCACTAATGCCATAAAGTAACCAGGTAGTGAAAATTCCCCTGCTGCAATACCAGTTCCACCCAGCAGGGGGAACTCACTCCATTTATTTGCCTGAACAAGTCAACTTTCAAGGGCAAGTAAGACACAGTACGGTAAATCTGAAAGTTAATAAAGTCCCATCTAAAGCGGTTTAATTTGGCACTGAAAGGGTAAAATCTAGCCTATGGGCCTTATGCCCCGCCTACTAGCAAGCCCCGCCCACCTCTCCTCCTCTCCCTCCAGTAGTTTGCGGTAGGCATGGATCTCCATGTCCAGCGCCAGTTTGATGTCCAGCAGTTCCTGGTACTCGTCCAGCTGCTGCTGCATACGGGCCCGCATCTCCGCCATCTCCCGGTCCTTGTCCGACATGAGGCGCCGGTTGGAGTCCCGTTCGCGGGCGTAAGCATCCTCCAGATCCCGTAGTTTGGCCTCTTTAGCCGCCAGCTGGGGGGCAGCAAAAAAAAAACCAACAGGTCACCCCCTGTCCCCCAATTCCCATAGATAGTAACAGAGCAGGGCAATTGGTGCACACTAGGTGGCGCTGTTTCTTTATTCAGGAATCGACATGGCAGCTCCAAGTGTATATATAAAGGTGCCCATACTCAGGCAGATTTTGGGTCCTTCAGACCGATTTGCCATCTTATCTGCCAGTGTATGGGCACCCCTGACGGGGGGTGGGGGGAGCCGTACCTGTTTCTGCAGTTGGCTGAGCTGGGCAGAGAGACTGTCGATGCGGATCCGGCTCTGCTGAATCTCCTCCTGGGCTTCTCCCACCAGGCTGCTGTTCCTCTCGGCCGACTGCTTGGCATTCTCCAGCTGGGGGGGGGGCGGCATTTGGTCAGTTCTATCCATGGCTACGGGCCTAATCTACTAAATGGCGCTCAGCCTCACCTTGGCATTGTAGGTCTTCTCCAGCTCTTCCTTGTAGAGGCCGACCTGCCCCTCGTGTTGGGCACGGAGATCCTGCAGGGCGTCTGCCAGTTTGGACTCAAACTCCCTCTGCCGCCCGTTGTCCATCTCCACCATCCGGGTCTCGTGGCGGCGCTTGGTCTCGCGCATCTCCTGCAAGACAAGATGGACGGGTTCTGATCCAACAGATTCCTCCCGGCCCCCCCCCCCTGTGTTTGGATTTTGGGGCTTGGGAATAAGCGTTAATTGTTCCTAAGTGATTATCGGAGGCGGCAGTCACGTGTCGGTACCGGTTGCACCGCCGGCGGCTTGAAAGGCCCGACTGCTGCTCCCAACCACAAATAGGAAGAGGGGGGGGGGGGCGGGAATTCAGGGCGGCGCGGGCACCGATTGCGCAAAGGTTCAACCACAAAATGGCAGATAATTAATAGGGCATTGTACATAAATATGGGTTATGGCTAATAATAATAATAACAAATGGGAATGGTTTTTAGCATCACGCTATTGGGTACAAAGACAAAAATCTAGCCTCTAATCTGCATGGTGATTGCTGGGGTCACAGTATCCAGCCTCTAATCTGCATGGTGATCCCTGGGGGCCTTGTATCCAGCCTCTAATCTGCATGGTGATTGCTGGGGTCACTGTATCCAGCCTCTAATCTGCATGGTGATTGCTGGGGGCCTTGTATCCAGCCTCTAATCTGCACGGTGATCCCTGGGGGCCTTGTATCCAGACTCTAATCTGCACGGTGATCCCTGGGGGCCTTGTATCCAGCCTCTAATCTGCATGGTGATTGCTGGGGTCACTGTATCTAGCCTCTAATCTGCATGGTGATCCCTGGGGGCCTTGTATCCAGCCTCTAATCTGCATGGTGATTGCTGGGGTCACTGTATCCAGCCTCTAATCTGCATGGTGATCCCTGGGGGCCTTGTATCCAGCCTCTAATCTGCATGGTGATTGCTGGGGTCACTGTATCTAGCCTCTAATCTGCATGGTGATCCCTGGGGGCCTTGTATCCAGCCTCTAATCTGCACGGTGATCCCTGGGGGCCTTGTATTCAGCCTCTAATCTGCATGGTGATTGCTGGGGTCACTGTATCCAGCCTCTAATCTGCATGGCGAGTGCTGGGGGCCTTGTATCCAGCCTCTAATCTGCATGGTGAGTGCTGGGGGCCTTGTATCCAGCCTCTAATCTGCATGGTGATTGCTGGGGGCCTTGTATCCAGCCTCTAATCTGCATGGTGATCCCTGGGGGCCTTGTATCCAGCCTCTAATCTGCATGGTGGTTACTGGGGACTTTGGCCAGGTTCATAAAGTAGAGATAAGTAAACAGACCTCGTTAGAAATGTTCTTCTGGAACTCAAGCTCCTCCTTCAGCGTCTGGTTGCGGTTCTCGGTATCCACGCGGCGGAGCATCTCGTCCTGCAGTTGTTTCTTTGTGTCGGCGAGGCTGGCCTCCAACTGCGGGGGGAGAAAGAGTCGGAAAGTTCAGCTTGTGAGACCCACTAACTAGTCCCTTTTCCCACCATCTTAACCAACATCTATTTAATAAATATAAGGCCCCTCCTATTACGCAAACATAAGGAATTGTGTTCACCATGGAGGACGCTCGGACATTGTGATAACGTCTCTTTAGTGTTTGAGACCATTCTTGGGGAGACCAGTTTGAAGACCAAATCTGGGTTTTGTGATGCACTTGGGTCACATCTTGGCCTTGGTGCTGAGTTGGACCTCAGTCCCGCACAGTTTTGGCCTTTTAAACCAGTAGGTCTCAGGAGTGAGTTCAACCTCTGGGGCTCAAAACTGGCACCCTCAACAGTCAGTTATACGGCTTGAACTCAGTCATGAATCAACCAACGTCACTTGGACTCAAAGGTGGCTCCCTCAAGGTCTCAGCAGTCAGTTGAACCTAGACTAGGTGGGCTATGGGCCAGAAGTTCAGCAGTCCCTCAGTCTGTTGTTTTGGCTTTAACTCTGTCTTAAACCAACCATGACCCTCCCAGTCTTTTTGAGCCACTAGGTCTCGGCACTGAGCTGGGTTCGTGGTTGGCCTCCTCAACATTTGACACAACTTAGACCCTTCCAGACTTAGACCCTCCGAGCCTTTTTGAGCCACTAGGTCTCGGCACTGAGCTGGGTAAGTGGTTGGCCTCCTGAACATTTGACACAACTTAGACCCTTCGAGACTTAGACCCTCCGAGCCTTTTTGAGCCACTAGGTCTTGGCACTGATCTGGGTTCGTGGTTGGCCTCCACAACATTTGACATAACTTAGACCCTCCCAGTCTTTTTGAGCCACTAGGTCTCTGCACTGAGCTGGGTTCATGGTTGGCCTCCTCAACATTTGACACAACTTAAACCCTTCCAGAGTTAGACCCTCCCAGTCTTTTTGAGCCACTAGATCTCGGCACTGAGCAGGGTTCGTGGTTGGCCTCCTCAACATTTGACACAACTTAGACCCTTCCAGCCTTTTTGAACCACTAGGTCTTGGCACTGAGCTGGGTTTGTGGTTGGCCTCCTCAACATTTGACACAACTTAGACCCTTCCAGACTTGGACCCTCGCAGCCTTTTTGAGCCACTAGGTCTCGGCACTGAGCTGGGTTCGTGGTTGGCCTCCTCAACTTTTGACACAACTTAGACCCTTCCAGACTTAGACCCTTCCAGCCTTTTTGAACCACTAGGTCTTGGCACTGAGCTGGGTTCGTGGTTGGCCTCCTCAACATTTGACACAACTTAGACCCTTCCAGACTTGGACCCTCCCAGTCTTTTTGAGCCACTAGGTCTCGGCACTGAGCTGGGTTCGTGGTTGGCCTCCTCAACAACTGACACAACTTAGACCCTTCCAGACTTAGACCCTCCCAGACTTTTGATTTCAGGGTCACCTAGGTGCATCATACAGTTGCCCATCCAAGGGCAACCAATGGTGCCACTAACCACAAATGCATCCCCCCCCCCCCAATTACTTCCTAATTAGAAACCATGCACAAACAAGGACACGTTTTGTCGAAATTCCTGCAAACCCTCGACTAGGACTGGCCTTTTACACTGCGGTTCCTCTAATTTCTTAATTGGCCCCTTTGGAGCAGTAAGTGGCACAATTGGACGGCAGATGGGTGGCCATTTAGATGTGCCTAATACTCCCCCTGCAGCCCACTCCCCCCACACTAAACACAGATGGAACGTGTAGGAAGCCAAACATGACACAGCTTGTGCTACCGGCCCAGACGAGCTCCTGTCTGACGAGCAATAAATTCGCCGCGGAGAACTCCCCGAGCTTGTTTGGACCGGTGCCAGATATTGTCATCCAAGGAGGAACAGATTAACCCCTTGGCTGTGAGTAATAAAAAATGGCCAAAAACTTGACCATGATTAAAGCTGGCCAACAGCTGAACCCTTACCCAACCTTGGACCTCCAGTTGGAGAGGTAGAACTACAACTCCTATCAAGCCCTGCAGGTCGTAGGAAGTAGGATCAGGGATGGCTTGGGTCATGGGGCAAATAAAGGCCATAAAGTAAAACATTTCTTCCCAAAGGGTTCCCCCCTCCCTGTTTCTTCTCACCTTTGCAATGTGAGCCTTAAGTTCCCTGATCTCGTTCTCCAGATTCCTCTTCTCTCCCAGCGCCGTGGTGAGGGCGGCATCTTTAGAGTTCAGCAGGGCCTCCAAATCCTTCAGCCGCGCCTGCGCCGTCAGCAGATCGCTCTCCTTCTTGGCGTTCCTAGATTGGAGAAACATGAAACATGGTAAGAACGTGGCCTTCAAACATGGAGACAGACATGACTGGTGGGTTCTAGGTAATGAAACCTGGGACCAAGCCCAATGAGTCTATAGAAGGGACCGTTGGATGCAGGAAACAGATCATAGTCCCAAGGGTTTGAGGGGGTACAGAGGGACCCTAAAACGTTCTCCACCTCTCTAGTGGGTTCTCCATTTGCTTGTTCAGACTACGGCCTAACGTTCCTGGAGGATAGAAAGACCCACAGAATTATCTGTTGAGGGGGTGGATTTAGGTTACTAGGTACCTTGTATTCAGCAAGTTTGTTCTGAATTTCCATCGTCAAGGCTGGAATTGTCCATTTTTGACCACCTTTTTGACCACCCACACCCTACCGGGGATTCTGTTCTCAAGGTCTCACAAAGTGAAAGTGATTTTTGGTTGGATTTTTATTATTTATTGTGCTTTTCCTGCTGTAGGTCAGTGAGTGGAAGAGATAAATTCCTGCAACACAAGTGAAGATATTTCTAAACCCAGTGTGTCCAGCTCAGGCTGGAAATGGAAGTGCAGCAACAAGTCCCCATTTTGTCGCTGAGACAGCTGGGCATGTGGTGAGGAGCCGGCTGGGCCCATAGGAGAGTAACATACAACAGTCATTTTGTTTATAGAGTCCCAGCTGCTTGGCGGAGCCGGAGACTTACTCACTGTGCAACTTTCAGCTGTTGGTTATTGTCCTATTTCTATTGTGTCAGAGGGACCCATAAAGGGCTTTCTATTGGTCTGCATTCAGCTGTCCTAACTGGTGCTCAAGTAGGCTTAACTGCCCTGGGCAATTCATTCACAGTGAAGGTGGAGACAGAAGGGCAAGTTGGAGGCAGTAGGACTGGGTGATAAAAGTAGGACAGATGGAGACATAGGACTAGGTGACAGTAATACAACTAGGTGGAGACTTTTGGGCAAGGTTGGGGTAGTAGGCAAGGTGGGAACAGTAGGGTAAGGTGGAGACAGCAAAAGTAGATGAGAATTGTAGGACAAGGTGGAGACAGGACTAGATGATAATAATAGAACTAAGTGGAAACAGCAGGGCTCAATAACAGTATAAGGTCTAGGTGGAGACAGTAGGGCAATAGCAATATAAGGACTAGGTGGAGACAGTAGGGCAATAGCAATATAAGGACTAGGTGGAGACAGTAGGACAATAACAGTATAAGGACTAGGTGGAGACAGTAGAACAATAACAGTATAAGGACTAGGTGGAGACAGTAGGGCAATAACAATATGAGGACTAGGTGGAGACAGTAGGACAATAAGAATATAAGGACTAGGTGGAGACAGTAGGACAATAAGAATATAAGGACTAGGTGGAGACAGTAGGACAATAACAATATAAGGACTAGGTGGAGACAGTAGGACAATAACAATATGAGGACTAGGTGGAGACAGTAGGACAATAAGAATATAAGGACTAGGTGGAGACAGTAGGACAATAAGAATATAAGGACTAGGTGGAGACAGTAGGACAATAAGAATATAAGGACTAGGTGGAGACAGTAGGGCAATAACAATATAAGGACTAGGTGGAGACAGTAGGACAATAACAATATAAGGACTAGGTGGAGACAGTAGGACAATAACAATATAAGGACTAGGTGGAGACAGTAGGACAATAACAATATAAGGACTAGGTGGAGACAGTAGGGCAATAGCAATATAAGGACTAGGTGGAGACAGTAGGACAATAACAATATAAGGACTAGGTGGAGACAGTAGGACAATAGCAATATAAGGACTAGGTGGAGACAGTAGGACAATAACAATATAAGGACTAGGTGGAGACAGTAGGACAATAGCAATATAAGGACTAGGTGGAGACAGTAGGACAATAGCAATATAAGGACTAGGTGGAGACAGTAGGGCAATAACAGTATAAGGACTAGGTGGAGACAGTAGGGCAATAACAGTATAAGGACTAGGTGGAGACAGTAGAACAATAACAGCATGAGGACTAGGTGGAGACAGTAGGGCAATAAGAATATAAGGACAGGTGGAGACAGTAGGACAATAAGAATATGAGGACTAGGTGGAGACAGTAGGGCAATAACAGTATAAGGACTAGGTGGAGACAGTAGGACAATAAGAATATAAGGACTAGGTGGAGACTGTAGGACAAGGTGGAGACAGTAGGACAATAACAGTATAAGGACTAGGTGGAGACAGTAGGACAATAACAGTATAAGGACTAGGTGGAGACAGTAGGACAATAGCAATATAAGGACTAGGTGGAGACAGTAGGACAATAACAATATAAGGACTAGGTGGAGACAGTAGGGCAATAGCAATATAAGGACTAGGTGGAGACAGTAGGGCAATAGCAATATAAGGACTAGGTGGAGACAGTAGGACAATAACAATATAAGGACTAGGTGGAGACAGTAAGACAATAACAATATAAGGACTAGGTGGAGACAGTAGGCAATAGCAATATAAGGACTAGGGAACAGAGACAATAACAATATAAGGACTAGGGGTAGGGGAGACAGTAGGACAATAACAATATAAGGACTAGGTGGAGACAGTAGGACAATAACAATATAAGGACTAGGTGGAGACAGTAGGGCAATAGCAATATAAGGACTAGGTGGAGACAGTAGGGCAATAGCAATATAAGGACTAGGTGAGACGAGGGTAGGGGAAACAATAGCAATATAAGACAGTGAGAGGGTAGACAATAACATATAGGACTAGGTGGAGACAGTAGGACAATAGCAATATAAGGACTAGGTGGAGACAGTAGGACAGTAACAATATGAGGACTAGGTGGAGACTGTAGGACAATAGCAATATAAGGACTAGGTGGAGACAGTAGGGCAATAGCAATATAAGGACTAGGTGGAGACAGTAGGGCAATAACAGTATAAGGACTAGGTGGAGACAGTAGGGCAATAACAGTATAAGGACTAGGTGGAGACAGTAGAACAATAACAGTATGAGGACTAGGTGGAGACAGTAGGGCAATAAGAATATAAGGACAGGTGGAGACAGTAGAACAATAACAGTATGAGGACTAGGTGGAGACAGTAGGGCAATAAGAATATAAGGACAGGTGGAGACAGTAGGACAATAACAGTATAAGGACTAGGTGGAGACAGTAGGACAATAAGAATATAAGGACTAGGTGGAGACTGTAGGACAAGGTGGAGACAGTAGGACAATAACAGTATAAGGACTAGGTGGAGACAGTAGGACAATAACAGTATAAGGACTAGGTGGAGACAGAAGGACAATAAGAATATAAGGAATAGGTGGAGACAGTAGGACAATAACAGTATAAGGACTAGGTGGAGACAGTAGGACAATAAGAATATAAGGACTAGGTGGAGGCAGTAGGGCAATAACAATATAAGGACTAGGTGGAGACAGTAGGACAATAAAAATATAAGGACTAGGTGGAGACAGTAGGACAATAAGAATACAAGGACTAGGTGGAGGCACTACGGCAATAGCAATATAAGGACTAGGTGGAGACAGTAGGACAATAACAATATAAGGACTAGGTGGAGGCAGTAGGACAATAACAGTATAAGGACTAGGTGGAGACAGTAGGGCAATAACAGTATAAGGACTAGGTGGAGACAGTAGGACAATAAGAATATAAGGACTAGGTGGAGACAGTAGGACAATAACAGTATAAGGACTAGGTGGAGACAGTAGGACAATAAGAATATAAGGACTATGTGGAGACAGTAGGACAATAACAGTATAAGGACTAGGTGGAGACAGTAGGTGGAGACAGTAGGACAAGGTGGAGACAACATGACTAGATGACAATAGTAGGACATGGTGTAGAGAACAGGACTAGATGACAATACTAGGACTAGGTAGAGGGAAGAGGACAAAGTGGGGTAGTAGGACATGGTAAACTAGATGAAAATAAGGTGGAAATAGCAGGTGTAGATGACAACAGTAGGAAAATGTGGAGACACAGGACTACATCACAATAAGAGGACAAAGTGGAAACAGCAGCTCAATATCAATATAAAAGCTGGGCAGAGACAACAGAACTAGATGACAATAGTAGGACTTGGTGGAGAAGAAGAGGAGCAGGAAACAGCAGGGCTAGAGAACAGTAGAAGAACTAGGTGGAGGCAATAGGACCTGATGGAGGTAGTAGGACAAGGTGGGTACAGTAGGACAAGGTGGGTACAGCAGGACAAGGTGGGTACAGCAGGACAAGGTGGGTACAGCAGGACAAGGTGGGTACAGCAGGACAAGGTGGGTACAGTAGGACAAGGTGGGTACAGTAGGACTACATGACAATAGTAGGACCAGATTGAGATAGTAAGGCAGGTGTAGACAAGGTGTATATACATCACAGCAGGATGCTCAGAGTGTTGTGGGAAGCCCAGGCGTGCCATGTGGGGCGTGGCCGCTTCCCTATAAATAATTGCACGGTTACAATTCCGGTTGGGGCAGAGGGGGGGGGGGGGGGGGCAGGGGAGCCGGTGAGGGAGTACAAACTCAATAAAGAGGAGATAAATGAAACCTTGTAGCCAATATGTAGAAATAACTGCTCTGCTCCCTCACGTTGGCCCATATCCAGCTCCTCTCTCCATGCATAGCCCATAATAACCTGACTCTCATAGGCCCCGTGCCTTCTGATTGGCCGGGGGCCAGATAACTGCTCTCTCCCCGCGCCGGCACAATGAGAGGATTAGGAGCCGCTCAGCAGGAGTCTGTAATTATATCGTTTTCTTTTATAATTGTATTTAAACCTAAACACGGGATTAAATGGCACAGGGGCATGTACTGGGGCAACTTCAGCTCCTGCACCGTCCTCTCTCCCCCCCCCCCCCGGAACTTCCTTTAGCCTTTCCCTTATTAATTGTCTCTAAAGCTTCATCTCACTACAGCAGCGCCCCCTCTCTAGGGCAGGATGGAGACAGTAGGACAAGATGGAGACAGTAGGGCAAGATGGAGACAGTAGGACAAGATGGAGACAGTAGGGCAAGATGGAGACAGTAGGGCAAGATGGAGACAGTAGGGCAAGATGGAGACAGTAGGGCAAGATGGAGACAGTAGGGCAAGATGGAGACAGTAGGGCAAGATGGGGACAGTAGGGTAAGATGGAGACAGCAGGGCAAGATGGAGACAGTAGGGCAAGATGGAGACAGTAGGGCAAGATGGAGACAGTAGGGCAAGATGGAGACAGTAGGGCAAGATGGAGACAGTAGGACAAGATGGAGACAGTAGGGCAAGAACTAGACAGTAGGGCAAGATGGAGACAGTAGGGCAAGATGGAGACAGTAGGGCAAGATGGAGACAGTAGGGCAAGATGGAGACAGTAGGGCAAGATGGAGACAGTAGGGCAAGATGGAGACAGTAGGGCAAGATGGAGACAGTAGGGCAAGATGGAGACAGTAGGGCAAGATGGAGACAGTAGGGCAAGATGGAGACAGTAGGGCAAGATGGAGACAGCAGGGCAAGATGGTGACAGCAGGGCAAGATGGAGACAGCAGGACAAGATGGGGACAGTAGGGCAAGATGGACAGTAGGACAAGATGGGGACAGCAGGGCAAGATGGGGACAGTAGGGCAAGATGGAGACAGTAGGACAAGATGGGGGACAGTATGGCAAGATGGAGACAGTAGGGCAAGATGGAGACAGTAGGACAAGATGGGGACAGTAGGGCAAGATGGAGACAGTAGGGCAAGATGGAGACAGTAGGACAAGATGGGGACAGTACAGTAGGGCAAGATGGAGACAGTAGGACAAGATGGGACAGACAAAGATGGGGACAGTAGGGCAAGATGGGGACAGTAGGGCAAGATGGGGACAGTAGGGCAAGATGGAGACAGTAGGGCAAGATGGAGACAGTAGGGCAAGATGGGGGACAGTAGGGCAAGATGGGGACAGTAGGGCAAGATGGGGTCAGTAGGGCAAGATGTGGGAGACAGTAGGGCAAGATGGGGACAGTAGGGCAAGATGGGACAGTAGGGCAAGATGGGGACAGTAGGGCAAGATGGGGACAGTAGGGCAAGATGGAGACAGTAGGGCAAGATGGAGACAGTAGGGCAAGATGGAGACAGTAGGGCAAGATGGAGACAGTAGGACAAGAGGAGACAGTAGGACAAGATGGAGACAGTAGGGCAAGATGGAGACAGTAGGACAAGATGGAGACAGTAGGGCAAGATGGAGACAGTAGGACAAGAGGGAGACAGTAGGGCAAGATGGGGACAGTAGGGCAAGATTGAGACAGTAGGACAAGATGGAGACAGTAGGGCAAGATGGGGTCAGTAGGGCAAGATGGGGACAGTAGGGCAAGATGGAGACAGTAGGACAAGATGGAGACAGTAGGGCAAGATGGAGACAGTAGGACAAGATGGAGACAGTAGGGCAAGATGGAGACAGTAGGACAAGATGGAGACAGTAGGACAAGATGGAGACAGTAGGACAAGATGGAGACAGTAGGGCAAGATAGAGACAACTAAGCAACTCTTCCAGACACTCATAGCAGAGAATGAAGGGATCAGGAGGAGGGAATTGGGAGTGAATGTTACTTGTTGTTATTAAATATCCCTGGAACTACAGGACTGTCGGCCCCGGGTAAGAGGAGTATTATATATTATATATTAGTATTATTAGCAGTACAATAGGCCATACCAGAGGGACAGTGCCCGGCGGTTGGCAGGGGTGCAGGTTAACCCCCAGGGCACATTAGAAGACTTGTCTAGAGTCAGACTGGTTATTCTATTCCTAGCCTAAAAGCATGCTGGGAACTGTAGTCCGGGAACAGGGGAGTTCTGTAAATGATGGTCCCTCCCTCAGCTCTGCAGGGCCGGGGGCCAACCTAATCCAATAGGATCCAATGGTGAGAATCCTGTTTGCAGGGTTGGGACCAATTGAAAAGCTGCTATGGCGGCTTCCTCGGCTGGTTGGCCCTTCCCAGTATCCACAGCTGCTGTTCCCTGGAACAGGTTAATGTGTCACTTTAACAGGCGGATTGTTTCATCTTTCCTTTGGGCAAACGGATGTACAATAAAGGGGGGGGGGCGGGTAGGGAGGGGTCCGGGGTATTTATAGAGTCAGTAATGTGCTTCCGGGCAAATATCCAAGTTTCCAAATATCCTGCTGGATCGGCTCCTGCGGAGGCAATGCTGCCCCCTGCCTGCAGGAATGAGCATTATCAGCCTGTTCCCACTAATGTGCCAGGGAATTGCTCCAAGGAGGAGGTTAAAGCAGGTACCTAATATATAGGCGAGAGAGACAGGGGAAAGTGTTTGGAGGGTTACTGCCTGCCCTGCTCTCATTTCCCTACAGAAATAGGGGTTGGTAGCACTAGGTAGGTACTATATATAGGGGCAGAGACAGGGGAAAGTGTTGGGAAGGGTTACTGCCTGCCTGCTCTCATTTCCTACAGAAATAGGGGTTGGTAGCACTAGTAGGTACTAATATATATAGGGGCAGAGACAGGGGAAAGTGTTGGAAGGGTTACTGCCTGCCCTGCTCTCATTTCCCTACAGAAATAGGGGTTGGTAGCACTAGGTAGGTACCTAATATATAGGGACAGAGACAGGGGAAAGTGTTGGAAGGGTTACTGCCTGCTCTGCTCTCATTGGTAATTTGTAAGAACATGGAGCCCAAGTTGGGGTTGTTATCGGGAGCCGGTGGGGCAGTTCCTGCGGCCCCGGGGGGAGACTAACCACACACACATGGTTTGGCTGATAAGGGAATAAGTCAGTAAGTGGTGCCGCTATTAAGGGAGGTCGGTGCTGCTCTGTATTTCATGAAGCTCAAAATGATCAACTTATTCTTAAGTCACTTCTATGGGAGCAGCTATTGCCCCTCCAACTATGCCCCTGCTCCTGGGCAATAAGCCCCAACCTTAGAGAGGGCTATTCTGAGACAATTTGCAATTGGTCTTTATTTTTTATTATTTGTGGTTTTTTAATTATTTAGCTTTTTTATAAAGCAGCTTTCCAGTTTGGTATTTCAGCAGCTACCTGGTTGCCAAGGTCCAAATTATCCTAGCAACCAGGCTTTAGTTTGAATGAGAGGCTGGAATATGAATAGGGGAGGGGCTGAATAGAAAGGTAAGTAATAAAAAGTACCAATAACAATAGAATTGTAGCCTCACAGAGCTGCCGGGGTCAGTGACCAATTGAAAGGTTGTTTAGAATTAGCTATTGTATAACATAGTAAAAGTTAGCGTATAGGTGAACCTCCCCTTTAAAGTATTTAACCCTTCTGGCCCTGCCCAGTATTGGCTTCCCTAGAGCCCAGGCAGGAATGTGACTCACTTGGCGCTGCCAGCGGGAAGGAAGCCTGGGCGCCGGGAACAGGATGGGGTCAGATACCTGCCCTGTGTATTGCCCCCGGGGAGCGTAACCGGGGATACCATAGGGGTATATAGGGACGGGGGGCAGAGAGGGATATATAGGGACGGGCAGGGAATGGGGGGCAGAGGGGTATATAGGGACGGGCAGGAATGGGGGCAGAGAGGGGTATATAGGGACGGGCAGGGAATGGGGGGCAGAGAGGGATATATAGGACGGCAGGGAATGGGGCAGAGAGGTATATAGGACGGGCAGGGAATGGGGGCGAGAGGGGTATATAGGGACGGGCAGGGAATGGGGGGCAGAGAGATATATAGGGACGGGCAGGGAATGGGGGGCAGAGAGGGATATATAGGGACGGGCAGGGAATGGGGGGGCAGAGAGGGTATATAGGGACGGGCAGGGAATGGGGGCAGAGAGGGTAGTATTAGGGACGGGCAGGGAATGGGGGGCAGAGAGGGATATATAGGGACGGGCAGGGAATGGGGGGAGAGAGGGTATATAGGGACGGGCAGGGAAGTGGGGGGCAGAGAGGGGTATATAGGGACGGGCAGGGAATGGGGGGCAGAGAGGGTATATAGGACGGGCAGGGAATGGGGGCAGAGAGGGATAATAGGGACGGGCAGGGAATGGGGGCAGAGAGGGATATATAGACGGGCACGGGAATGGGGGGCAGAGAGGGGTATATAGGACGGGCAGGAATGGGGGGCAGAGAGGGATATATAGGGACGGGCAGGGAATGGGGGCAGAGAGGGATATATAGGGACAGGCAGGGAATGGGGGGCAGAGAGGATATATAGGACGGGCAGGGAATGGGGGCAGAGAGGGATATATAGGGACGGGCAGGGAATGGGGGGCAGAGAGGGTATATAGGGACGGGCAGGGAATGGGGGCAGAGAGGGGTATATAGAGACGGGCAGGGAATGGGGGGCAGAGAGGGGTATATAGGGACTGCAGGGAATGGGGGGCAGAGAGGCGGTTAATAGGGATGGGGCAGGGAAATGGGGGGCGAGAGGGGTTATATGGGACGGGAGGGATGGGGGGCAGAGAGGGGTATATAGGGACAGGCGGGAATGGGGGCAGAGAGGGATATATAGGGAGGGCGGGAATGGGGGGCAGAGAGGATATATAGGGATGGGGCAGGGAATGGGGGGCAGAGAGGGTATTAGGGAGGGCAGGGAATGGGGGGCAGAGAGGGGTATATAGGGATGGGCGGGATGGGGGGGCAGGAAATGAGAGGTGCAGTGTGGCCCTTAGGATTCTGGGGGTCTCTCGTTAGGCTGGGGCTTCAGTTGAACCCTTTATTGCTATAGTATGTGGGGGGGGCCTTTTTTTCTCCTATTACCTGGCCCCCGTGGCAGTGGAGTGGCCACCAGGCGGGGCTGTTGCACATAGGGGCAGCTTTTACTGGGGGAAAGCTGAGGGCGAGTGTCAATCATTACAACGCAGCTGCAGCCAAGGGCCCCAAGCCCGCCCTGTGGCGGGTACCGTCTTTGCATAGGGAAATATTAGAATAAGGTGTTCTATTGTATAATGGGGAGGGGGGGGGGGGGTCTATAGAGAGACAGTGCACTGGCAATAAACGTCACATTTGTCCCCGCCCTCCCGTGACTCACGCGGTTGGGGTCAAAAAAAAGAATTTAAATGAAATAAATGAAAAAAAGGAGGTGGAAAGTTGTATGTGTCAAGAGTGACGGAGCCCCGGGGCCGAGCCGACAGTTTTATGGGATCTGAGAGACTAATGTTTTAAAGATGTTCTTTGTTCTCTTGGGCAACAAATGCGCCACAAGGGGGGGACAACGGCCCACCCCGCATAATATTACAGCTTGCTGAAACTAATTCCAGAATCCCCAGCAGCCCAGGGAAAGGCCAGTATTCTCAACTGCTGCTCTGCTAATTGTACAAACCAGGAATAAAACCCATGTAAGGCGTTTACTTCCTTTAAGAAAAGAGGAGGCTCTTTCCCTCTTACAGGAATC